>NC_091557.1:11970669-11973169 GCF_042767895.1 Penaeus vannamei | reverse complement strand
TACACAAAGGGATGTGAGCCAGGTGGGACGTGGTAACAACCAGCTGCATCACTAGCCAACCGTGCTACCACAGCGTACCACACACGTACACACACACACATCCATAGACGTAAACACACACACACACACACACACATGCGCGCACAAACACAGACACACACACACACGAAAGCACATTTCATCTCATGTAAAACGCTTCCAGAATCAGTCGCCACATAACCATCAAACGCAGTCTGTATATTCTTATTACCAAACTAATTACGTTAGCTTGTTATCTTACCAGGTGACGCAAATGCTCCTTCCCTTTCGCCACACCGCCCTTGTGTAAGAGCAACGCATCAGTGGAATCATCCTTTTCAACTGAAATATCATGGTATTGTTTTCCCGAAAGTTTTTTTCTCTTGGTATTTCAGAACGTGTATCTACCATGCACCATCTTCATGTTTAAGGCTAATGATTCGCCGGAGGGTGCTATGGTTACCTAAGGTTACCAGTTTGCGTCTGTGGTCACCAGGTCTATCTTAGATGCCTCGTGTCTTCGATAACCTTACTGCTTGTTGTCACCAAGGTGGCGCCTGGCCTGATATTCGGTTGCCATGGTTACCTGTCTCCGGTTATAGGGAACTTCATATGTCTGACGTAGGACGGCGATGAGGTCAAAGGGTGTGATACTGAAATGCGTCAGACGGATCTTCCGCTAAGCTGCAGTTACCGAAGCTGTTTCATACGCAATCTGCCAAGGCGTCTGCTATCCTTCACGAGTGGGAGGACAAGAAGAAAAGGGGGTATTGGGGAGAAGGGGTGGATGCTGTTGCCAGCGGGTGTAAGAAGAAGGGTTACGAAGAAAAAACAGTGGAAGTATAAGGTGAGGGAGAGAGAGAGAGAGAGAGAGAGAGAGAGAGAGAGAGAGAGAGAGAGAGAGAGAGAGAGAGAGAGAGAGAGAGAGAGAGTGAGAGAGTGACAGAGAGAGAGAGGGGGGGGGGAGGAGGGGGGGGGGAGGGAGGGAGGGAGGGAGGGAGGGAGGGAGGGAGGAGGGGAGGGAGGGAGGGAGGGAGGGAGGGAGGAGGGAGGGAGGGAGGGAGGAAGGGGAGGAGGGAGGGAGGGAGAGAGAGAGAGAGAGAGAGAGAGAGAGAGAGAGAGAGAGAGAGAGAGAGAGAGAGAGAGAGAGAGAGAGAGAGAGAGAGAGAGAGAGAGAGAGAGGGGGGGGAGGGAGGGAAGAAGGGAGGGAGGGAGGGAGGGGAGGGAGGGAGGGAGGAGAGAGGGAGAGAGGGAAAGAGGGAAGGAGGGAGGGAGGAGGGAGAGGGAGGAGGGAGGGAGAGGGAGAGGGCGAGCGAAAGAGAGAGAGAGAGAGAGAGAGAGAGAGAGAGAGAGAGAGAGAGAGAGAGAGAGAGAGAGAGAGAGAGAGAGAGAGAGAGAGAAAGAAAGAAAGAAAGAGAAAGATAGAGAGAGAAGTGAACGTTCGCGATGTTCAAACGCTAAACAAATACAGAGAGCGAAAGCAAAAATACGGCCAGGCAGCGAGCAGGTAGTAAATAGACAGTAGGCAGGCGGTAAGCAGGTAGAAGAAGAGGTGTGTTGGCCCGTCTAGTAGATGCGGCGGCCACACCAAGGGTGACGACCAGACAGTGAGTGTCTCAAGGCCACGGCTGGGAGAGAGGGGGGAGAGAGGCATCGGGGAGAAGAAAGGGGACGGGGAGACGGGGAGCGGGGCGGAGGCGAGCGCGATGGGGAATGGGAAAGGAAGTGGGAGGGAGAACAGGGCATCAAGGTGAAGGACGTGAGCGGTGGAGGAAGGGGAAAAGAAGGAGAGCAGAATAAAGGGGTGAAACAAAAAGAGAGGGGAAAATCTGCTACGGAGCTAGGGAAACGGGCCATATAGATTTGACTTTAATAATTTGAAAAGAGAAGGGTTTTGGTTATACAGGCGAGAGAATTCGGGACCAGACACGGCTAAGCGGGGTAAATGCAATGCTAAGTAGTTTTAGGGTACGGACATGTCTGCAGTTTGGGGAGTGCGAAAGGCTGGTGGCGCAGACGATGGATAATAGGGACATGCAGGGTTAGGCAGGTTAGGGCATACACGGGCAGGCAATAGGGAGGCACTAAAAACATGCGTGGTCAGGTAGCTGAAGAGGTAAGGACCATACACGTCCAGGCAGTAACCGATTCGGGACTCTCGACCGGCGTAAAGAAGCAGCGATACGGCCGTTCATGCAGTGCGAAAAATCAGGAGCCTGCATGATCAGGAAGTAAAGTTAGGGGCATGCACAGGGAGGTCGTTTAAGGGTTCAGGGATATGCAGGGTCTGTCTGACGGTCAAGAGACGTACAAGGTTCATCGACAGATGACATTGGCAAACCCTCACACAGGCGTTGAATAATTCACAACTTTCAGTACACCACGCAATGGTACTGGACCCCACGGAATATTGACCTACTGCTGAGCCAGGGGGGTGAGGGAGGGGGGTCGCTTTAGGAGGGGGAAGGGAGGAGCAGGGAGG
>NC_091557.1:11963169-11965669 GCF_042767895.1 Penaeus vannamei | reverse complement strand
GTTCTCCTCGTACCCTCCCTTCCTCTCGTCCCTTCCCCCTCTCTTGTTATTTTCTTCTCTCCCTTCCTCTCTCATCTCTTCCCCTATCCTCTCAACCGTCCTACCCTCCCTCTCCTCTCTTCCTTCCCTCTTTCCTTTTAGTTTCTTCCTCTATCTTCTCAACCCTCACCCCCCAACTCTCCTTTCTTCCCTCCCTCTTGTCCTTTCCCCTGTTCTCTCTCCCCCTTTCTATCCTCTCTTCTCTCTCTCCTTCCCTCTCGTCTCTGTCCCTATCATCTCCCCCTCTCTCACTCTCAATCCTCTCATTCCCTCCTTCCCTTTCCCTATCCTCCCTCCCCTGTCTACCCTCTCCTCCCCCGTCCCTTCCCCTATCCTCCCTCCCCCTCTCTATCCTATTCTCCATCTCTCCCTTGTCCCTTCCCCTATCCTCCCTCAATCCTCTCCTCCCTCCCTCCTGCCTCGTCCGCTATCCTCCCTCCCACCCCCTCTCTACCCTCTTCTCGCTCCCTCCCGCCCCGCCCCCTATCCTCCCTCCCGCCCCGCCCCCCATCCTTCCTCCCTCCCCCTCTCTATCCTCTCCTCCCTCCCTCCCTGCCTCGTCCCCTCCCTTTTCACTCCTTCGCCCCTGCTACTTCACCGATACCGTCCTCCAGAGTTTTCCACTGCCATTTTTGTTGAAAGAGTTCCCTTTTACGAATTTCATCGCGTCTGACGCCATTCAATTAATTGTTTAATAATGCGAGAATAATCAGGGTTATTTCCATCTCCACCTCAATCCTTGATCTTATATAAACTCTTCGTTATCACAGCTATCACAACATATTCCTTGCTGACGTCAGAGTTTGTAAAAAAAGAGAGAGAGAATTTAAGAGGCTTCAACTCTAATGCCAACTCTAATCCTTGCTTTCCAATCATTATGAAACGATTATATGAAGGAAAAAAAAGCATCACCATAACCTCTGCATCGGTTGACAACACGACAGTCCTCAGCAGAGCCGACATCTCTGGGTATTACGGCAATTAACAAATACCTACACAGCAATTAGTAGGACCGCCATTAACACCGCAGATAGCACCACCTTCACCAGCGTCGATGTGAAGAGCCCCATTGCCATTATCAACGTTCAGACCACACCATCACAACTCCCATCATCGTCCTCCGTCACCATAACCCGAATCATCATCCTCACGGCCACTGACACCACCACCATTGCCTTCACCATGACGACCTCTGGCGTTGTAGCAGATGTGGCAACACTGCAAAATTCCTGCCATGTTGCATTCCTTTTCTTCCGGCACACCCGGGGATATGCGAACGGGGGGATATGCAGAGAGGAAGAGGAAAAAAGAGAGAAACAGAGACAGAGAAAGAGAAAAGTGAGGAAAGGAATGAAAGTGCGAGAGAAAAAAAGAGAAAGACTAACAGTGAGAGAAGAGAAAAGAAGAGAAGAGAAGAGAAGAGAAGAGAAGAGAAGAGAAGAGAAGAGAAGAGATGAGAAGAGAAGAGAAGAGAAGAGAAGAGAGAGAGAGAGAGAGAGAGAGAGAGAGAGAGAGAGAGAGAGAGAGAGAGAGAGAGAGAGAGAGAGAGAGAGAGAGAGAGAGAGAGAGAGAGAGAGAGAGGAAGAAGAAGAAGAAGGTGGGGGAGAGGAGAGAACAGGGGATGGGAAAGGGAGAGAAAAGGAGAGGAAGAAGAAGTGGAGGAAAAAGAAGAAAAAAAGAAGAGGAAGGAGAGAGAGAGAGAGGAGGAGAAAGAAGAGGGAGAGAGAGGAGGAGAAAGATGAGGGATAGAGAGCAAGAGAAGGAAAAAAAAGAGAGATAAGAAGAAAGAAGAGGAAGTGGGAGAAGGAGAAGTGGAAGATAATAATAAGAAGAGGGAGAGAGAGAGAGAGAAAGGTTGAGAAAATGAGAGGGAGAGAGAAAGAGAGAAAATGAGAGGAAGAGGGAGAGGAAGAAGTGGAAAAGGAAGAGGTAGAGGGAGAAGATGTGCAGTAGGAGAAAGAAGAGGTGAAAGAGGAGGAGGAGGAATAGAAAGATGATGATGATGATGATGATGATGATGATGATGATGATGATGATGATGATGATGATGATGATGATGATGATGATGATGATGATGATGATGATGGTAATGGTGATGCTGACGACGACGAGGAGGAGGGGATAGATAACAATAAAAATAAAGAAAGAGATGAAGCTAGAGAGGGAGAGAGGGGGAAAGAGAGAGCTGAAGACAGAAATAGAGATAGAGATAGAGATAAAGATAGAGATAGAGAGAGAGAGAGAGAGAGAGAGAGAGAGAGAGAGAGAGAGAGAGAGAGAGAGAGAGAGAGAGAGAGAGAGAGAGAGAGAGAGAGAGAGAGACAGACAGAGAGAAAGAGAGACAGAGAGACAGAGAGACAGAGAGACAGAGAAAGACAGAAAAAGAGAGAGAGACAGAGAGAGAGAGAGAGAGAGAGAGAGAGAGAGAGAGAGAGAGAGAGAGAGAGAGAGAGAGAGAGAG
>NC_091557.1:11940669-11943169 GCF_042767895.1 Penaeus vannamei | reverse complement strand
CGTCTCACTCTCTCTCTCTGTCTGCCTGTCTCTCTGTCTTTTTGTTTGTCTGTCTGTCTGTCTCTCTCTCTCATCTCACTCACTCTCTCTCTCTGTCTGCCTCTCTCTCTGTCTGTCTGTCTCTCTCCATCTATTTATCTATCTATCTACATATCAATCTCTGTAATTCATGTCTATCTGTCCGTATGTCTGTCTTCCTCAGCTTTAGCCAAGTGTAGTCTGTGTGTGTGAAACCATCCGCAAGGATCTCAGTACATCTGGCTTTGGCAAATCCATCTTTCACTCAAAAGTACCTTAGTTCGCCTTAAAAGGGGCCTGTGGCGTTACACCTTATCCTCTTCTCAACCCCTTATGACCTTTAGGGTTTGTCGGCAATTGGGTTATCTTTATGGCTGGCGCACATTGCAATTCTGAGCGATATCCCTGCGCGGATGCAGTCACCCAGGGACATTACTGTCACTGAGTGTTTACCAGCCCTTCGTGTTGTATATACACCTGTGCACATGTGTACGTAGGTGCGCTACTTTTACGTGTCATCATGGCTTATTGACTGACGCTAACATTCACTGATTATGTGTATATATCGAACCATCATATATATTTTGCTCAATATACATCTTGGATATATTTTACATTTTCCTTAACTGCCAAGGGCCTCTCCATGGCATTGGTGTTCCGAGGCCCGTTGAACACCTTGTGGCCGGGCTGTAGCTGGCTGAGCGGCTGGTTCCTCCAGACGTCCGGCGTTGGAGTCTTTGTTCCGCTGGAAGGAGGCGGCGCTGGAACCGTCCCGCGCCGCCTCCTTTTTTCTGAGACGCCGCACGTGCGCTGTTTCTGCGGGAGGCGTCGCGACAGCAGGTGGCGCAGAGACAGAGCATGTTGCCTGGTGTTCAGCACGTGCCCCGCTCTACTGAAGTATATAAATAAAAAATTGTCTTAACAGATATCACGTTATGGAAACGGCAGGTGAGAGGAAGTTCGTAACGACCGCTCAATGGCAACACCGGAAACAGGTGGGGAAGATGTGGACCAGCTTTGCGTCGGTACCGTGTCCTGCTGCGTCCTCTGCTAGTTGGAAATGTTCGATAAATAAGAGAAAAAAAAAAGGCAAACAAAAACTATCTCTCTCCCATCGCCTCTCTCGACAACAAAAACAATTCGACAAAACAGTCCTCGCAATGAAATTGAAAGTCAAGGAACAGGGAAAGAGAACGGAAGAGAACATGGAAGGCTGCACGGAAGAGCTGGGTGACCTTGAAGTATTCCGTCCAAGAATCCCATTGTAAACTCTCCAGCAAATTACTTGTGTAATAACCGACCATCACGAGGCTTCCTGTCACCCGCACGCTAATATACACATGCAAATACCGCGGATCTTGCCACTGCTCTTTGTCAGGCTATTTGTTAACGGCGGTCGTGCTCTCGGTATGCCAGAGCTGTTGGACCTGTTATCTTGTTTCGATTTCTGAGGCTCTGGTCTTCGGTCTTGCAGATAGGCCTATGTTGGACAAAGACTTGCGTAATCCTTACATGTTTCCTGTAGGTCTTGCGTTCTTACCTCTGAGCTTCCCTCGCGACATATTAACGCGTGTATTACGTTAAGAAGTAATTTTGCTACATTCCACATCGATAAATGTAGATTCATGTCGCAGTATGCCGTCACTTCAAAGATTTATGCCACCTCATTTGCCTTTATGTAATATTTTATGGCGTAGGATACGACACCGTATTGCTTCATCTTGTAAGTTTATGTAACGCGAATCCTGGCTATCATTTGCCTGTTACAGTATAAAAAGCCAAAATTACGATAATAATTCATTTCGTGACAACCGTCAAAATCAGGGGAGCCATGAAATTCCCTGACGCCTGAAATCTTCCTTACTTCCTATCAATCATTATGCTTTTTTTCTCCAACACATTCTTTTCTTTTCTGTCTCCCTCGACCCCAGACTTCCTCCTCCTTATTCTTTTCTACCTTCTTTTCGTCTTATGATTATTCTTATTCTAATTTTCTTCGTCTTTCTTCTTTACCTCCACCACCTCCTCCTCCTATTCCCACACCTCCTCATGATCCTCTTCTACTTCTTCCTCTTCCACCTCCTATTCCTCCTCCTCCCTTTTTTTCCCTCTCTTTCTCATCTCCTTTTCCTCATATCCCCTCTCCCCCTCTCTCCTCCCACCCATTCCCCCCTTTCCTTCCCTCCCTCTCTCCCTGCTCTTCTTCCCCCTTCTCCTTCCCTTTCCTTCCCCTCCCTCTACTCCTCCCCTTCCCTTCCTCTTCCTCTCCTTCCTTCCCTTCCCTCTCCCCCTGTTCCTCCTCCTCATCTTCCTTCCCTCCCCCTCCTCCGCCACCTCCTCCTCCCTCTCCTTCCCTTACTCCCCCTCTCCTCTTCCCTCCCCCTCCTCTCCCTCCCCCCTTTTCATCATCTTCTTCCTCCTCGTCGTCCTTCTCCCCCACGCCCTTTACAAACACAATAACCTCCTCTTCCTCTCCCCCCTT
>NC_091557.1:11930669-11933169 GCF_042767895.1 Penaeus vannamei | reverse complement strand
CATCATTATTGTAACAGTAATAATAATTATAACATTATCATTATTAATAATAATGATAATAATAATAATAACAATGGTGGTGGTGGTGGTGATGATAATGATACTAATAATAATAATGATAATAATGCTACTACTAATAATGATATAATAATAATAATAATAATAATTATCATTATCATTATCACCATTGCTATTTTTATTGATACCTTTATCACATTGTTGTAACAATAACGATAATAACAATAACATTATCATTAACAATAATAATGATAACAGTGATAGTAATAATGATGACAATAATAATAATGATAATAATAATGATAATATTAATCAATAATAATATAATAATGATAATAATAATAATAATAGTAAAACAACAAAAGCAACAACCACAATAATAAGAAGAACCAGAACAATAATGACAAAAATACTAATGATAATAATGATAATATTGATAATCATAACAATAATAATAATAACAACAACAACAACAATAATAATAATAATAAAGATAATGAAAATGATAATAATGATAATAATAATAATAATAATAACAAGAATACGATTTCTATAATATCAGTGAAAAGAATAATTATGATAATGAAAATGATGTCATAAGAACAATAATTATTATTACTATCATTAATATTACAAACATTATGATTATGATTATAGCAAATATCATAACAATAATGATAACAATGATAATAATAATGGTGACAATGGAATTAATAATAATAATAACAATAATAATAATAATAATAATAATAATAATAATAATAATAATAATAATAATAATAATAATAATAATAATAATAGTAATAATAATAATAATGATAATGATGATAGGAATGATTGTAATCATAATAATAATAATAATAATGATAATAGAAATAATAATACTACTGTTGATAATTATATCAATAATGATGATGACAATGATAATGTTAATAATAATAATAATAATAATAATAATAATAATAATAATAATAATAATAATAATAATAATAACAAAGAGAAAAAGAATAACAATAACAAAAAAAAACAATAACACCAATGCATAAGAACAACAACAACCTTTTTCTACTAACACCGATTACCCACACCATCCCTCTCGCATCACCATCACAACACCCTCACCATTCTTCTCTCCTCATTCCTCCTCCCTCTTTCTCGCAATCCTCGCTCTCGTATTTTCGGATCGACTACGCTGCCGGCCTTGGAGGGAGGGAGGGAGGGAGGGGGGAGGGAGGGAGGGAGAGACCGGATCACTAGCCCTATTCTGCTTGTAATGCGCCTTGCTTGGGTGCTTGCGAGTGCCATGATTCATCAGTCTGACTCTCTGGTGCGAGCAGTTGCTTTCGTTTCTGCCGCGCGCTGGGGGGAAGGGGTGGGGGGTGAGGGGGGGAGAGGCAATGCTTCCGCTGCTGGGTGCTGTTGGTGTTCTTGTTGGTATAGTCATTATCATCCTTAGCAGCATTCGTCATTATCAATATCACACCATTATCATCATATATAAAGATAATAGAAATAATAATATTGATAGTAATAATGATAATGATAATGATAACAACAGTAATGATAATAATATTAGCATTATCATCATTATTGTAATAATGATAATACTACTAATGATGATAGTAACAACAACAACGACAGCATTTGTTAATAATAATAATAATAATAATAATAATAATAATAATAATAATAATAATAATAATAAAATACTACTACTACTACTAATAATAATAATGATAATAATAATGAAAATAATAATAATCATACCAATAACAATGATAATGATGATAATAATAACAATAAGGATAATAATGATAGCAATGATAATATTAATATTAAAAATCATCAACATCATCATTATCATGATCAACTTCATCATCATACTTATCATCGTAGTAATCATAATCATCATTATCTCCATCATCACCATCATTATTGTATTCATTGTTGTTCGTAGCATCACTGTTATCATAATTCTCATTATACATTTTCATTATCATTATCTATCATTAGTTATGTCTCGAGCATCTCATTAGCATACGACACTAATCGTCTTGGCCTAAAAGTATGAGTGTGAATTAAGTGGTGACGTTCTCTTGCTTTCACTTGGATGAGTAATTTTGGCTCAAAAAAAGAAAAAGAAAAAAAGAAAGAAAAAAAGAAAAAAAAACTGTGCGTGTGTGTGTTTTTGTGCTTTTTATGTGCGTGCTTGTGGTTGTGTGTTTTTGTGTGTGTGTGGGCTTCTGGGTTTGTTTCTTTAATTCTTTTTATTTGAGTGTGTGTGTGTGTGTGTGTGTGTGTGTGTGTGTGTGTGTGTGTGTGTGTGTGTGTGTGTGTGTGTGTGTGTGTGTGTGTGTGTTTATGTTTGTATTGCAAAACACACGAAGGGGGCAATACTATAACAGAAATCTAATTTGATACCGATGCTATGACTTCCTCTAATAAAACAATTCTCTCTATTTCATCGGCTACAGATTCATTG
>NC_091557.1:11923169-11925669 GCF_042767895.1 Penaeus vannamei | reverse complement strand
GAGGATAGGGGGAGGGGAAACTGAGGAAAGACGATAGGGAAAGGGGGGTCGAGAACATGAAGGACAGCAGAAACAAGTTGGAAGGGGAAGAAAGGTTGGAAATGAGTTAGAGAAAATGAAAGAGCGAATGGTAAGTTAGGAGGATGGGAGGATATTGAGGAGGGAGGGAGGAAAGGATGCGGGAAGAGTTATATGAAAGGATGGGTGGAGGCGGAGGGGTGGGGGATGTGGGGGGGGGATACGGTGAACCCCCGGAGGAAGGTTAGAGTCCGGACGAACAAAACTCTACGGCGACGAGGCATACATTCGTGAGGCGGCGACCATTTGCATGTGCATAATTTCTTGTGTGCGTGCGTGCTAGTATGCGTGTGTGTACATGTGTGTCTTTTGTTGTGAACATCTCGCTGAATTACTGTGTTGATGTCAATTTAGCGAGTGCAGACCGCAGCATCCTGTGCAAGATTACTTTTCTCAAAGATCATGGCAATCTGTCAAAAAATTGCAATTCGTGAGTACAAAACATTAATTCCTCTCCAGGAAAATGTTCTTGCACAGGTAACTGCGTTTTATCCCAACCCCAACTATTTTCGATGCCTTTACACTTTCCCGATTAGGTTCTAATCCCCAACTGAATCATAAAATATCTATTAATATAATTAGTACCCCGCAACGCTTTGTTTAAATCAGAATAGTCTGACATAGTTTTACATTCAACACAAACTACATTACATAAATTTCAGCACTACACAACGTTTTTTTCAGATCATACAGACCGATACATTAAAATGCAGAGAACACATAGCAAGTCCATTAAACTATACAGTTCGCCGCGGGTTCTCCATTCACCACTGCACTATAGTACACAGACAACTTACTCCTGCCAACTACGACACTGTACAATCCACGCGTAGTGCCGAATGACACTAATTATACCACACATCACATCACACGGACATAAACATCAAACAAATCACACATTTCATAGACCAGTCCTACACAAATCACATACTGCATGCAAACTATAACAGCATAGCTTTATACAAACTTAACCTCCATCGTACCGCAGCATAACAATGTAGACGACTACAATGCACTGCTCTGCAAACCACCACAAGTTACATCCTTCCCAATAATGCCATTTAGAGCGCTACATTACGGCTCTATCCATACCAGACGCTGAAACACCATTACGCGAAAAAACGGGTACAATAACCAAATGGAACTACACAGACAATTACACAGTATTACGCACCATTACATTACGCAGATCACTATACTGAGCGCCATTACAGAGACCACAGCCCTCATTCTATCCAGACCACAGCATTACACGAATAATGCCTCAAACCCTAAAGCTCTACACATGGCATTCTTGATCTCAGCATTACGCAGGTACCGCGATAGACCAAGTTATTATCACACAAACTATCACACAACACCATATAGGATAACACCTACACATCCACCAACCCTCCGACAGCACCGAAACATCGTACATAGCGAAACATACAAACATATAAACGCTGAACATCACGGTGGGTTCAGAACCCCCGTCTGGCACGCCGACCCAGCCGCACCAGACAGCACAGACGTAAAAGGTCTCGCCACACAACCACAATCCTAGGTATATAAACAAATAGCTTCCGGTACCAGTTGTCCCACATCTGGCATCACTGACAGGGAGATGAACCTCCACCTCCTGGAGTTCCGTCACTCCACTTGCCTCCAGTAACTTCACCACTGCCTCTGTTAGCGCCATCGCTTCCACTTCCCTCATCAACTACACCACTTCCTCGACCTCCACCCACTCCTGCAGCTCCACCAGCCCCGAATGTTCCAGCAGCACTTTCATCATCGCCGCTTCTTCCACTTCCCCCATTTCTGTCCCATTCGCCAATAACCCCAACAGTTCCACCATACCTCCCACCACCTTTTTCCTCTTCCACCTCCTCCACCACCCTCCACATCTTTCCTCCACCACCACCCGCCTCGCCCACCATCCTCCAGTTCTTCTAACACGCTACATTTGCTGCACTTCCTCCTTCACCCCTCCACTTCCTCCACCACCCTCTACTTCCTCCACTTTCTCTACCACCCTCCACTTCCTCTACCACCCTCCACTTCCTCCATCAACCTCCATTTTCTCCACCACCCTTCACTTCCTCCACCCCATTTCATCTCCTCTACCACCCTCCACCACACCTCCCAGGCACTCCACCCTTTTAAACATCGAGCGCGCCCCAACCCCTTCCCACAGCCTCATCTCCGCCTGGAACCCCGCAAAACCCCGCCCCCCTCAGGCTGTCTCATTCTTAAAACACTGACTGACTGGTACTTGCGCGGATGTTGGCAATTATGAGAAAGTTGAGGCAATTTACTCAATATCTACAAGAGAAAAAAAGACAAAAAGACGAGAATTAAAAGATAAGAGGTATAATACTTGTGATTATGATGTATGACTGTGACTGTGATGATGAGCATGTCAACAAGACCGATGGTA
>NC_091557.1:11910669-11913169 GCF_042767895.1 Penaeus vannamei | reverse complement strand
GAGAAAGGAGTGGGGGGAGAGGGAGAGAGGGAGTGAGGGAGAATGAGAGGGAGAGAGAGAGAGAGAGAGAGAGAGAGAGAGAGAGAGAGAGAGAGAGAGAGAGAGAGAGAGAGAGAGAGAGAGAGAGAGAGAGAGAGAGACAGAGAGAGAGACAGAGACAGAGACAGAGACAGAGACAGAGAGAGAAGGAAAGAAGAGTTGTTGAAGAAGAGAAGAAGGAAGAAGAGAGAGTAGAGGAATGAGGAAGCGAGAAAAGGAAGGGAGAGGACAAACGAGGGAGAGAGTAGAAAGAAAGAGAGAAGGAGAGGAGGCGCAGGAGAGGGCCATGGGACACCGGCACTGGCCCACAGGGTAACTTAACCTTAGCCTCCATGCCTGGCACCTGCGACTGGCACACTAACACATATGCGTATAATTAACATCAAATGGAAATGAGCAAAAACGAAAGAAAGGGAAGACGGTGGAGGGCGAGAGCTCTTCATGGTCAAGGGGAAAGGTGAGAGGAAAATGAAGATGGTGAAAATTGGTTAAAGGTATATAAAAATATACATATATATCGCGCAAGGATTTGATGTCAGGGGATAGACGGGAAGGAGAAAGGTGGGGAGAGAGGAAGATGAGGAGAAGGAGCAAGGGGAAAGGTGGGGAGGAGGAGGAGAGGGAAAGATGGGGAGATGGAAGAGAGAGAATGTTGACGGGAAGAGGGAAGGAGAAAGATAAGGAGATGGAGCAAGGTGGGGAAAGAGAAGGAAGAAAAGTGGGGAGAAGGAGGAGGGGAAAGATGGGGAGAAGGAGGAGAGGGGAAAATGTGGAGAAGGAAGAAGAAAGTTAGGGAGAGAGAAGGGAGAAAGGTGAGAAGGAGGGCATACAAAGGTGGGGAGAGAAACAAGAGAAAGGTGGTGAGAAGGAGGGAGAAAGTGGGGAGAGAGATGGGGAGAAGGAGGAAGGGAAATATGAGGGAGAAAGAAAGAAAGGGAAAGGCAGGAAAAAAGGTGAGGAGGAAGGGAGGGGATAGAGAAAAGAAGAAAAGAAGAAAGGCGGGAGGAGGAAAGTAGGAGAAAATTTAGGAGTGAGGAGGAAGAAAGAAGGTGAAAAAAGGCAAGATGAAGGAAGGTAGGAAGAAAGAGATAAAAGAAAAGCAAGGGAGAGAAGAGGGAGAAGGTGCACAGAACGAAGGAAGAAAGGAAGAAAGTAGGGGAGCGCAGAGCCGAGAGCAGAGGCGCCCTAGGGAGAGGCTCGAGAGAAAGAGAGGATTTCTGTTACTCACTGACGGCCTGCAGAGTAATGAGCAAATGGAGGGATCGGTGGGGCTCCGGGACGTAAAGGGAGGAGGAAGGAGAAGCAAACATTTTGGGAGGGAAAGGGAGGAGGGCGAGGATGGAGGGAAAGGCAGGAGGGCGAGAATGGAGGGAAAGGGAGGAGGCGAGGATGGTGGGAAAGGGAGGAGGGCGAGGATGGAGGGAAAGGGAGGAGGGCGAAGGATGGAGGGAAAGGGAAGGAGGGCGAGGATGGAGGGAAAGGGAGGCGGGCGAATAGAGGGAAAGGGAGAAGGGGCGAGGGATGGAGGGAAAGGGAGGAGGGCGAGGATGGAGGGAAAGGGAGGAGGGCGAGGATGGAGGGGAAAGGGATGAGGGCGAGGATGGAGGGGAAAGGGAGGAAGGGCGAGGGATGGAGGGAAAGGGAAGAGGGCGAGGATTTTGGGAGGGAAAGGGAGGAGGGCGAGGATGGAGGGAAAGGAGGGAGGGCGAGGATACAGGGAAAGGAGGAGGAGGGCGAGGATGGAGGGAAAGGGAGGATGGCGAGGATGGAGGGGAAAGGGAGGGAGGGCTGAGGATAGAGGGAGATAAAGGAGGAGGGCGAGGATAGAGGAGATAAAGACAGGGAGGTGAAGGATGGAGAGAGAGAGAGAGAGAGAGAGAGAGAGAGAGAGAGAGAGAGAGAGAGAGAGATGGAGAGAGAGAGAGAGAGAGGCAGAGAGAGAGAGAGAGAGGGGGGGGAGAGGGAGAGGGATTGAGGGAAAGGGAAAGGGAGAGGGAGAGGGAGGAGGGAGAGGGAGAGGGAGAGGGAGAGGGAGAGAGGAGAGGGGAGAGGGAGAGGGAGAGGGAGAGAGGGAGAGGGAGAGAGAGAGAGAGAGAGAGAGAGAGAGAGAGAGAGAGAGAGAGAGAGAGAGAGAGAGAGAGAGAGAGAGAGAGAGAGAGAGAGAGAGAGAGAGAGATAGGGTGAGTGAGAGAGAAAGAGAGAGTGCAGGGGGAGAGCGAGAGCGAAAGGAAGAGAGCGACCGGCGTGAAGGGATGGAGAGAGGGAGAGAGTAAAGGAGGGAGGAGGGAGGTTGGGTGGAGGGAGGGGGAGGCTGACGCTGCAGGGTCGTCAGGTCGTTCACTCCTGGGCAGTCACCTGTGGGCGCGCTGCCTCGCCTGCACGCCTGCACGCCCACTTGCTCACCTGCCATACGCGGGTTAGCATCATTCACTGCGCCGCCGCTGTGCCCACTTGCCGTCGC
>NC_091557.1:11905669-11908169 GCF_042767895.1 Penaeus vannamei | reverse complement strand
TTAATACGCAGCGTGGTACTCACCTCTCACCACAACATCGCGGGTCACGTGGTACATTACTCGAACCGCCACAACACCATTCACGTGATACTCACCTCCATCCACATCAACACAGTCACGTGGTACTCACCTGTCAGACGAATCAGCTGAGTCGTATCTGTTCGCGCACCGCTGAGTGGTCTCTTTCCTCATGATCTTATCCTCTCCTTCCTCCCCTTCCTCGTCTTCTTCTTCCTCCTCTTCCTCCTCCTCTTCCTCTCCCGAACCTCCCTTCATCACATTACACACACTCGACATAACACTTGTGAGCTCCGAACATTTCAACGAACTGGTCTTCATGTTGCCAAAGTCAGGACACAACACCAGTGAAGGGTTACTGCCGGGCAGAGTTGAGGAAGCGTTGGAGGGGACAGGGGCTGTGCCCAGGGGCGTCGGTTCCTTGTCGGAGGAGACAGGGGCTGTGCCCAGGGGTGTCGGTTCCTTGTCGGAGGGCACAGGCGAAGCGTTGGAGAATCGGGCTTGGGCGTCGAGGATCGCCGGTGCGTCGGCGAGTGCGAGGGGTGCGTTGCAGGGCTTGTCGCTATACGATTGTGATCTGGTGGTCACATGTGCGGCACGATCAGTTGAGGAAACAGGTGTTGGGACAGGTGGTGGGGGTAATGACTGACTGGTTGTAGGTGCTGGGGTAGGGGGTGAATTTGATAACTGTATGGATGAGGTGGCAGGTGTCTGGACAGCTGGTGAAGACTGAGTGAGTGAGGCTGAAGACGTAGGGACAGGTTGCAGAGGTAATGACTGACTGGGTGAGGTCGCAGGGGCGGGGATTGGCCGTGGGGTTGAGGTTGGCTCGCATGCGGACAGGGTTGTGTCCCGCGCGACTGCAGTTCTTACACTGAGGCGACGTGCGGGCAGGCTGCTGCTGCTGCTGGTGTTGCAGGTTGCCGCTGCTTTTGCTGTTGTTGTTGCTGCTGCTGCTGCACTCCTCGTAGGTGGCGGGCGCTCCCGACCACTCCACACGCCCCTCTCTTCACACCCATCGCCCCCATGAACGCCCACGCACTTGTCCCGAGCAGCAGCAGCGGCGAGAGAGGCGTGGTGCGGGCGTGCGACGGACCTGCCGGGCGGGCGTCGGCCACGAGGCAATACACAGGAGAGAGGAGCGTCTCCCTCCACTCCCGCCATGGCGAGCACTGCCGACCCGTCTGTAGTCTGCCGCCCCTCACACACGCTCACGCACACCCGCCACGCACATACACACGTACACAGACACGCACACCCCATCACTGTCATGCACGCAGACATATTTAAGCTCCTACTGCCATGTACGAGTATACATGCAACTGTCTATGTGCACATACAACGTTGGGAACACATTGCATCGGACTAATGTGTGGGAATATGTGGAACATAGATACATCAATCTCTGGATTACCATGCCTACCTCATACACAACTCCACACGACACTAATAATCACTTGTCATTCAGACGGACACGCACACTTCTACTCTACGGAAACTCTCATTGATATAGACATGTAAATGTGACCTTGACGACCAGACAAAACGTTTATATTAACAGATAGCCTTTTTGCCTCAAAGTCATGTACCGTAGAATTAGCTTTATCATCAAATACAGAAGCATGCAGTTTACGAAGACGCGAGTCTTACAAACATGTTTATGTCTATCTTAACAAAGGATAGGTTTCTGCCACAATACAGAAAGTTATTCCACACGCAAAGCCTCGACACATAAATATATCATACAGGCCTTTTAACACCTTTTCTCTCAAACACACGCACACACACACACACACATGTCACATACGATTAGATCTATCTATCTTACTAAAATATGTGACTAAGGTAATTTGGTTCTAGTAAATATCTCCATAGCATTCACTAATAGCGACACATTTTAGAAATGTTAAAAGGTGCTATCTAAAAGAGATAATAATCCTACTACTACTATTACCACTGCTCCCACTAATACTACCATACTGCCACTACTACTACTACCATTACTTTTACTACAATTACTGCTACTACTACTACTGCTACTACTAGTAGTACTACTGCTATCATTACTACTACTACTATCATTACCTCTACTACTACTACTGCCACTACTACTACTACTACAACTACTACTATTATTACTACTACCAATACTACTATTACTATCATTACTACTACTACGACTGCCACTACTAATTCTACTACAACTACTACTATCATTACTACTACTACGACTGCCACTACTAATTCTACTACAACTACTACTATCATTACTACTACTACGACTGCCACTACTAATTCTACTACAACTACTACTATCATTACTACTACTACGACTGCCACTACTAATTCTACTACAACTACTACTATCATTACTACTACTACGACTGCCACTACTAATTCTACTACAACTACTACTATTATCACTATCAATACTACTATTACTACCATTACTACAACTACTACTGCCACTATTACTACTACA
>NC_091557.1:11888169-11893169 GCF_042767895.1 Penaeus vannamei | reverse complement strand
GATTCTGGTGCAACACTGGGCAATAGCAAGGTTAGTGACCTTGACTTTGCTAATGTTGATGTCCTATCTGAGTCTCTAGGAACCTTGGTAGTGACTCGATGCATTTCGCAATGAGGCAAAACCCTCGTGCCTTGAATTGCGATGATATTGAAGTCACAGATAGCTTTACCTTCCTTGTTAGCGCAGTTCATGACTGGGCTATAAGTAGATGGACTGCCCAGGCAGCAGGTGCCATGAACTCGGTCGACATGAGTACCTGAAGATGCCAGAAACTGTGCATGTCTTCATGGCCTTACCAATTTTTCTTAACGGAACCGACACCCTAAACACTAGGGTCTTGATGCCTTTTGCATGTCTAGACTGATATATATGCATTTATTCTTGAGTATATGCATGTCCGTATATGTGAATATTCATTAGGTCGGGCCTCCCGCAATTTTAACAAACCGGCCGTATATCTATACTGTATAACTTCTTCTTTCTCTGCTCCTCCTTCCCGACTACTCCACCCTCAGCATCTTTCTCCCAGTATACTCCGCATCTCTTTCCCCTACATGCCCAAACCATGTCTGTTTCCCCCATATTATTGTCTCCAACCTCTGTCTGTTTCTACAATATACCCATTCTTAATTTTGGTCATCCTCGTTATTCCTGTAAAAGAATTATAGCATTGTCAACGAAGCCTGCAAGTCTCACATGTTTCATTGCCGTCTTTTATGTTTGATTTTTTAATTTCCTTCGCGGACCTACTACACTCTCCAGTGTTTGCAACCGTATCCACCAGCATTCCCCCCAACGGGCACGCACCCAGTTTTGCGTGGTTTGTAATTCCACTTTTACGTTGAACATGTTAAATTTTCCTCGTCCTCATCCTGCATCAAGATCACAATACATTCAATCATCTTGACCTGCGTCATCCCCACATACTTCTCTGCACTCCCGACTTCCTCATGCAATGCTACATCTTCTCTTTTGGTGTCCTGTAACAAATTTTCACTAAATCCGCAGACACACCCTGCAACTCCTAGCTTTCTCAATACTTTCCCATCAGCACTCCAAAAGTAAACATCGTATCTGCAGTGACATGAAGCTGTATTTCTGCTTACGGAGCATCACCTCTCTTCTCAGCCTTCCTCGCACTATTCTCTCTCTCTCATAAGTTTTGTGTTTCCGTAGTTACTGCAGTACTGAATATTGTCCTTACTCTTAAAAATCGGCATCAGTACACTTCTCTACTTCTCAGGCATCCTCTTAATGCTCAAGCTTTTGTTAAATAATTAGATTAAAAACTCTACTGCCATTTCTTGTAAACACTACCATGACTCTACCGATATACCATCTGGACGAACCGTTTTTCCACACTTCATCCTCCTGCATAAATCATGAACATGACCAAAAAGTTTGGGCACACTTTTGGCCATCACCCTCACCTGCTTTACATCTTTCCCAGTTTGAGCATTCTGTCTGGTCAGCTGGAAGAAGCCCGTTTTCCGTCATTGGTGATCGACTTTTTATGCAACTCGCAGTTCTTTACCTTTGCCACTTTTCCTCCTTCGTTTTGCAAATCCCGTTACTTCGTTCGTCTCCCAGGCTATCCAACGCCTTTCTCGATTAACCTTTTACTCCTATAATTTTTTCCCACGACTTGCTCATTCCACAAACAAGGCTCATCGCCATCATTCCGCTGTCCAAAAGTCACACCAAGTACTCGCCTAGGTGTTTTCCTCGCCACTTCTGCAGGTAAATTCCCCACTGCTTCGTCGCCTTGTTCTTCGTTACCACTCCTCAGCTCCTCTCGGTTTCTCTTCATCTCTTATTCATTATCCGATAGCGTTTAGTTACGATTTCCGGTCAAAGTCATCTCTGTCTCCTGCCGCCATCTTTAAAGTCCCTCATGCTGTTTGTCACTTGGTCAAGGCCCAGCTGTGATGTGATTGTTATTATGATTGTGATTATTATCATCATCATCAACAACGTTATCATAATGATGACGACTATGGTGATGATGATGATAATTATGATAATAATAGTAATGATACTAATATTAAAGGTTGTGATAAAAACAATGATAACGATATAGAAATAATAACAGCAATGATAATGATGATGATAATAATAATAATAATAATAATGAAAATAATGATGATAATAATAATAATAACAACAATAATAATGATAATGATAATAATGATGATAACAGTAATTATGATGATGACGATGATGATTGTGATGATGAAGATAAGGGTAATGATAATGATAATGGTAATTATTCTTATAATTCATATCATTATTACCATTATCATTATCATCACTATTATTATAATCATCATTATTTTTATCATTATTAACATTATTGTCATTATCATTGTTATTATAATCTTCATTATTGGTATTATTATTATTATTATTATTATTATTATTATTATTATTATTATTATTATTATTATTATTATTATTATTATTATTATTATTGTAATCATAACTATGAGTATTATCATTAACATCATTATCATAATTATATCTATTATTATTACTTTTATCGTCTTCATCCTCATTATCGTTATCAATTTTGATATTGGCATTATAATTATCATGATTATTAACATTATCATTATCATCATCATAATCACCATCATCATCATTATTATTATCAATATTAGTATTGATATAATTATTATCCTTACTATTATATTATTATCATTATCATCATTATCATCACCATAATCATCATCATTATCATCATCATCACTTAATCATCATTATCATTATCACTATCAATCATCATCATCACCAACATCATTATCATTATCAATATTATAATCATCACCATCATCATTTTTATTATATTTTTTACTATTATCATTATTGTTATTCCTAATATTGTTGTAATTATTATCATTATTATTGTTGTTGTTGTTGTTATTCACATCATTATTTATTGTTGTTGTTAGTATTATTAATATTATCATTATCATCATCATTATCATGATCAAGATTATTATTATCATCATTATCATTATTATTACGATTATCATAATTATTATTATAATCATTAACATAATTATTATCATTATTATACTTATTGTTATTATCATTGTCATTATTATCATTACTATTACTATTGTTATTATTATTATCATTATTGTCATTATTATTGTCATTATCATTATTATTGTTACTATCATTATTATTATAATTATTATTATCAATCTTATTATTGTTATCATTATCATTATTATTATCACTATTATTAGCAGAACTGCTATTATTATTATCATAACAATTACTATTATTGTTGTTATTATTAGCACCATTATTGTTGTCATGATTGGTATTATTATCATTATTTTTATCATTATTGCTATTATTATTGTTATTGTTGTTGTTATTATTATTATTATTATTATTATTATTATTATTATTATTATTATTATTATTATTATTATTATTATTATTATTATCATTAATACTATTATTATTATCATCATTGTCATTATTGTTATTATAATGATAATCATTATTCTATTATCATCCTTACTATTATTGTTATTATTATTATTATCATCATCATCATAATAATGATAATAATAATAATAATAATAATAATAATAATAATAATAATAATAATAATAATAATAATAATAATTATTGTTATTATTATTATTATTATTATTATTATTATTATTATTATTATTATTATTATTATTATTGTTATTATTATTATAATTATCATTATCATTATTATTATCATTATTACTGTTGTTGTTGTTGTTGTTGTTGCTGTTTGTGTTATCATTGTCATTATCATTAATAACATCATTATCAATATTCATAATATTATTGTCGTGATGTTAATCAGAAAAAAGAGGATGTTGACAGTTATTACTGTTTGTCTAACAATTGTGTGCTTCTACCTATCTGAATACCTGCTCTTAAAATGCGTCTTGTCCACATCACAGCATCTATCAGGTAATTTCAATCGTTTTGTATATATTTAACATGTTTGATATGGATACTGCTAACAGGTAGCTTATCACACGTTATCAGTTCTTCCCACTAATTGTCGCGAGAAACACAATTACACTTTTATAGGCCAGATGATTGATTTGTAGTCCATCAAATGTCTGATAAGAATGCCGGTACGTTTTTTTTTTTTTTTTTTTTTTTGTAATTTATTAACTATTTCTAGTAGTGTAATCCTTTTGTACATGCAGTGGAATTCATAAAAGAAAACTTTGAGAACTATCTTCAAGGGGAAACTACTTCAAAGAATACATATCCCATTCCACTTCGCTGAACGGAAATTCCGCTGGTAGTAAATTTGTAATAGATATTTTAGATATTGAGAAAAATCATGAGTCTCAAATTGACAAAATTAACTGAGATACAATAATTTTGAAATCTGATATGTAATATAACGTTCTCCTAGTGAAATTATACACGATAGCTATATGTTCCTAAATTACTGTTTCCAATCAGTGCATACATCTAAAGACTATTCCGAAATATCAATATGCGATCTTTGATAAATATGATAGGAATAGCTCTGCATTTAGTGCAAGAGGCTATGTATGGGTGTGTCTATATGCGTGTCTGCTGCTGCGTCTGTATACATTTGCTAACGGATAGACACCTGTGTTTGTTGAATGTCTATATGTACTTATGTACAACCGCCATTTTACTGTCACTGTTTTAAAAATGATTGTGGAATATTACTATTATTAGTTGCGACACAACACACACTTTATAACAACCTTCCATAGAATTCGCAAGGTATTATACGAATGGTCCCTCGACCTCTATATACAAGATCCCTCTGGATGTAAACAAACCAGCGTCACGGTGAGTATGGACGGTATACGCCGATAAGTGAGCATATGACGTTATGACATGCGAATGTTGTATTGTGTGTCAGGAGGCGACAGCATTGTATATTAGTTTTGAGGTAATTGGATTTTGATCGCAACTTCATTGCGAGAACAAAACTCGACTTTGGATTG
>NC_091557.1:11840669-11883169 GCF_042767895.1 Penaeus vannamei | reverse complement strand
TGTAGCCGATGGGTGGCATGTACGTACATGCCATGACTGTTGTGGACTGAAACAAGGATGGCAACGTATCATGCCCATTCCCTTGCCGCTGACTCGTCAGATGGAGTTTTTTTTTTTCTCTGATGATAGTGGTTTTATTTATATGGTAAAGATTTTAGGCAATGGCACCTATAATGAAGGTAAACCTGCAAAGTTATAATATTTTTATAAATTATAGCAAAATAAAAGCTTTTAGGTGCAAAATGTTGCTTGCAAACTATTGATTGAGCCGGGTGCAAACAGGAAACTGCCGATGCGGGCCAAAAATCCCATTCTTCTGTCCACTTGCCAAACCTTTTTACCCGTCAGCACTGGGTTAACTTGGAAATAAATGGGCTGGCAGTAGATGTAATGTATAGGGGAGATTGTAGGTTTTGTTATTATTGTACTGTTGTAAAAGATTTCGGATATATTTTCAACTTCTTTGCCATTCTATGCTATGCATACAAATGATTGTTCATGTAGCCCTCTTACCAATTGAACATGGGAATAGCTTCTTGATATTCTGCATTACAATATTTTATATTACAGTTTTAAGTCTGATGTCATCTGATTGGTTCCTTTTATTGCAGGGAGAGTTTCTGCTTTTACCTCTGGGTCTGAGAACCTGCATCATGTAGAGAGAGTCACAAAAGGCACTAGGTATGCAGTTACAGTGTCCTTTACATGTGACCCCAAGCATGCTATTAGTGATCCTGTTCTGCAGAGGTGACTGCAGTTTGGTGAAAGAATGCATTAAAAATTGAGTCACCAGTATTTGTGTCGTTTCAGTGTTTCATTGTAGGTTGATTTATAATTTGGACAAAAATATCCACTTCTGGTTGAAAAAAAAGAACTTCTAGAGATGTTTTTTCCTTTCTTATTTTTCTTTCTTTCTTTCTTTTGATATTATCAGTATTAGCATCATTGTTAGTGTTAATGTTCATATTTATTCTATGAATACCCATGTGATACAAGGTAAAGTACCAATGATTTGGCCTTGCACCAATAAGGTATGACACTACAGGAAATATGTGTACCTGCATTGGATTTGGACTTTAAATGCCCTTTGGATATTCATCAGAGGAAATCTTACGACAGGCAGTTTAGCTGTCAGACTTTTGCTAGGCAATTTTTACTGATTGTAACAACTTTCAAAATTGCAAGTATTGCAATTATTAGAATTATGAAATGTAACTATGCGTGGTTTTTATTTATTTATTTGGTACAAAATTTAGGTGCTTAGATTCCAAACTATCAGTATATGAAAAAAGTATTATTATTATTTGTGATTCACTACAACTAGGAAAATAATGCAAAAGTAAAAGCATGAAAAAGTCCGAAGAATTATTGCCATAAATGAATTGTGAAATAAGTTAACTGAACTTCATTGTTTTATTCGGTTCATTATTCTTTGATTTAGAAGAATATGTTTCTGTCCTTAACCAGTTATTATTTTGAATTATTAAATTTTATTACTTACAGTTATAGCGTCATTGATTTTTTGTCTGTACACTCAAAGTATTATTCCTGGGCTGCCCCCTTGGCAAACAAAAGGTTGATATTAAATGTGTTTAGTAGTTTCTAAATACTATGACATCCAATGTGGATGAAACTCATTATGCTTGATTATACTTTTGAAAAAAACATTTTCCATTCAAGTAGATAGTTTTTGTTCTGTACTATGAGCAAATGCTGCAAGAGAAAATCTATACTTAATTAACTCATGGGATATTTGTGGACCTATCAGAAATTTACAATTACAGAGTTAGATTGTAACATAAATGGTTAGATTGAAAAACAAAATTGTTTATGAATACTGACAATATTAAGAAATTCCAGTGGTAAGTATGAATGAACGAATTAAGATTTCAAAGTAAAGGGTAGACATTTATGTCAGAAGATCTGCTAACCTTCTAAACAAATACTTTGTTATGCTGTATTTTAATTCAGTATTGCGTTGAAATTTGACCAGCTTTGCCAGGGTACTGTGAATTGGTGGTTTGGAAAATGCCTTAATCCTGCATTGCAGGATATATATTTAAATGCTCTACATAGTTTGCATTCCATTATTGTACCAATATGTTCTTGTTTTTTTCTGGACTCAAGGTGAAGGGCTGTGCTGCTTGGGATTTGGTTTTATTTGGTAGCTGTGATGTAGTCTTTGATATTCCATATTCATCTTATCTCTCAATTTTCTTGCTCAGATACAACTAACAACTATAAACACTTCACCGTGCCTGGTCACACCTTGTTTGGTTTAACCATTGTTAGGTTGTTATAGCTATACTGTAACACCAGCTCACCATATCTGCCAGACCAAGTTTGTCTATGTAATTTGCTGATAAACTTCCATTTATTTTGATTTATTTTTTGTATGCATGAGTGTATATTGACTATTGATATTGAGATAAAGAAAGAATGAATTATATTTTCTGATATTTTACTGGATATTTTACTTTGATTATTGTACTGCACATCTCATTGAAATTTAATTTGTAATGACTTGCAAAAATGCAAAATGATTTTATGTGAATATGGTATGTAATGCATGGTGAGAAGGCAATAACAAACAAGTTTTCATTTTTTTATTTTTTTTATTATTTATTTTTTTAGAAAGACCTTTGTTACAAGTCAGACATTCCTGGATAATGAATGCAAGTGATTGATTCATGTACAGTGCTCATGTAAGTAAAAAAAAAAAAGAAGTAAGTGATATCAAAAAGTAACAATAAAAGATAAATAATCAAAACGGTTTGTGATAAAATGTTACCTACAAGTTTCAAATAGATTTTGTGGGTACCAGCTTTCTAAACCTTGAAATCTTTCTTCATATTTTTCACATATATGATAGTTGCTTTCTTTCCAGTTCATAAAAATGAATATAATGAAATATAAAAGAGCAAAATGTACTGAACATTGACACCATAGTAGGTGCCACTCTGATGCCTCAGTAATTCATAATCTACTACTATGAGGTAGTAGATATACAAATATTGCCATTTAGCAGCATCTGTATTAGTTAGCAACCTCCTTTACCACTTTATCTCTTAGTCTGTTTCCATCACTGTAGAGCATCACCTCAGTCCTCACCTCAGTAATTTTTTTTTTTCACCCCTTTCCTTTACCTTGTCTTCTTCATCCCCATCTTCTGTCCACTTCCAAAGGTGTGAGAGCCATGCTGAGAAGATGAAAGGCTTTCATACTCTGTTTACTTTTTCTCATTCACCCTTTTCACTTCCATATTAACCTACAGAGCTCTACAACCTTTGACATCTAACATATTTTATCCCAATTATTAACTTATGATGGCTCTACCCCCTAGCCCCACCCAATTGCTCTATTTTGAATATACTGCTGATGACTTTAGATGTTGATGCAGCAGAAAATTTTCAATAGATACATAAATATTTCGAAGTTGTAGTTTATCCAAAATGTTTATGTATTTTATCTTGCAGTTTCTGTTGGAATGGGAAGAAATGTGTACCTATCCAGCTCCACTTTCTAAAAAAGGAAAAGGAATTATAAGGCTCTTTACATACTCAGTCCATAACCTCAGTCTTCATTCCTTTAACATGTAAGAACTTTAGAATTGGTGCAAAATATCAGTCAACCTCATCACATAAGCATAACTTAGTTGCTCATATCGTAACAGTTCCTAGACCAACCTTTTTATGCCTGCATCCCTAAGAAAATTTTACTCTGTCCTCACACCCCCTTTAAATTTATAGCTTATTTAAGGATAAAGGAGATACTAAATTTTATCAACAAAAGGAAATATTCTTTTTCATTTTTTAATAATATGTTAACAAAAATCAAACACATGGACAAGAGAACATGTCCCAGATTATTTGAATAAACCCTACAGAAAAATAATCACTTGTTTAAAACATCTTCAAGTAAAAATGAAAGAACAAGCTTTTTAACATTTATATGAATGAATTTTCAATTCAATAGCTCTTTTCTTCCAGTTTCTTGATTATGAGTAATAAATGGATAAATTGCTTGTCTTCATTCATATAACTGCATTGTTTAGATATTAGTACATATGTCATAAAGTATTTGTACTTATTAAAGGTATCTCCCATTGTTCTTCCCATGAAATTTATAGATTGCTTATTGTTTTGTTCCCTCCCAATACCTTGCTCGTTGTTGCTGTGGGAGGGCTTAGGAGACGGAGACTGGAGCCCAATGTAGGGATTGCTCCTACCTTGGACTTCAGCCCTCACCTTAACTAATTTTACTTGGTCTTTTCTTCTCCTTTTTTCTTCTGTATCTTTATCTCCTTCTTCTGTCCCATTCCTAAGGTGTGAGAGCTGTGCTTGAAAGGATGAAAGGCTGGCTTCATGTCAGTCATGAATGGCCTCTAGGAGTCATGGGCTCATTACTCCGTATGGGGACTTTGAGGGGTAGGCCATTTCTTTTCCCAATTTTATTCAGCTCACCATGGCCAATAATGAAGATTCTTTATCCTTAATAGGGGCATTAAGGCTTATCCTTTCATCAACTAGCCTATCTGAATTTGATTTAGATGGTTTTCTGACCCCTGCCCCTCCTTTGACCACGGCTTCAACCACTGATACTAATACCCCTTTCTCTCTCCCAACATTTTCTTCTCCATCTCCAACTGCACAGTCTTCCCTTATTATTCTTATTGTCTTCCCCCCCACAGAACTACTCCACTCCACACCAACCCATCTTCCTCCCGCCCTCGTCTTTCTACTGCCTCAACCTCTGCAAACCTTATGAGTACTCTCTTTGGCCCAGCCAAGTGGTATCAATTCTTTGCGATTCCCCCCACAGCCCCACTCTGAGAATACCCTTCTCTTTTAACAGTGCCTTCAAAAACAAGTAGGCAAAGTTACCTTTTGCAGTCACTGTGATCATTCACGCCTTGTCACAGTTACATCAGAATTCCAAGCTCATCCACTATCTATCTAGCTGATCTTACTTGCAAACCCATTCCTGCCAAACCTCACCTCTTTCTTAATACTTGTACTGGAACTGTGTCTATCCCCCAACTGATTGTCTCATGTATGACAAGAACTGGTCAGACTGTGAAAATTACCAACTTAACTGCCTTGCTGATTATGATCCAGTAGCAGTACAGTGCTACACTGTTCCTCTCAGAGGCCAGCGTAAGTCCCATATCAGTATTACCATGATTAGCTTCCGTAGACATGACCTCTCACAAGAAGTTTATTTGGTAGATTGCCCTGCCATGTCCAACCAGATTGACCCATTCCCTGTCAATGTCAGAAACGTTGGTATTTTGGCCACCCAACCCAACCTGGTCAGGATCGTTCAAATTGCCCTGGTCAATCACGTACATGTGCCAACTGTGGTTCCCATAATGTACTTTATATTAGCTACCCTGCATATTAGCTCAGGGTAGCAGTTCTCAGATTCAAACTAGGTCTCACTCTACGTGAAGCTAGACAGGAAGCACAACGACAAGGTTTTTCTCTCTCTACCTATTCCAAAACAGTCCTTCAGTCTGCACCCCTCCCATCTCCACAAGGTGTCTGCATCTCCCCCTCCCCACCCCCAATCCCTTGCCCGATGTTATCGTGGGATGGCTTAAACCCAAAGCAGGGATCTCCCTTGCCTTGGGCCTCAGCCCTCAACTCAACTAATTTTGCATGTTCTTTTCTCCCTCCTACTCTTTTGTTTCTGTTTCTTCTCCAATCCCTTCTACTATATATTTCCTAAGGTGTAAGAGCAGTGCTGGAAGGATGAAAGGCTGACCTTGTACCAGTCCTGAATGGCCTGTGGGAACCATGGGCACGGTATTCCCCTGATTTAGTTTAGCCTTTACCTCTCATGGGGACACAGGATTGGACTGTTTATTTCCCTAATATAGTCAAGTCTTCCCATGGCCAGTAATGAAGACGTAATACCCTTATTAGGGGCAATGAGGCTTGCCCCTTTATTAAATAGGCCCACCAATTCAAACTCTCCCAGCTCCCTGACCCCAGGCCTTCCTTTGACCACAACTGAACACTACAACTACTACCCATTCCTCAATGCCTTCTAGTGTGTTACCCACCCAAACCGAGACTCAATCTCCAGAGACATTCCTACTCTCCCAACTTCCTCAACTTCATCACCTCTAGCCCCACAACCTTCTTCATCAAACACCCCATCCTCCCTTAGTACTACCCTACAACTTCATTCTCCATCTCTCCATAGTACTACCCCCCTCAACAACACTCCCTCTTCCACACGTCCCCGACTGTCTACCACCACCAACCCTACAAATATTTTAAATACTCTATTTAGCCCAGCTAAATGGGATCGATTTTTCGTGATCCCTTCTACAGCTTCTTACTCAGGCAAGACTTCTCTTTCAACAATGCCTCCAAAAACAAGTGGGCAGAGTCCCTTTCCGTATCCAACGCGATCGCTCCCGTCTCGTAACAGTCACATCTGAAACTGAAGCTATAGCATTATCAAATCTAACTGACCTCTCTGGCAATCCCATCCCTGCAGAACCTCATCCAACTCTTCATACTTGTACCGGAACTGTCTATCTCCCCAGCAAATTGCCCAGTTGATACCAAAGATTGGTCAGATTGTGGAGAAGACTTACTCGGCTGCCTCAAAGACCAAGATGTGAAATCAGTACATTGTTACTCCATTCATCCTAGAGGTCATCTGCCAAAATTACTTTTAATACACGTGACCTTCCCTTTTGTATCTTCATAGGTGGACTCCCTCCCTGTTCGACCATACCATACCTCCTCCCCATCAATGTCAAAACTGTTGGTGCTTTGGACAACACTGACGTTCCACAGACTGATTCCCCATATGTGCCCAACCCGGTCATAAACGATCAAACTACCCTGCACAAACATGAACATGTGCTAAGTGCAGCGGCCCCCATAATGTATTTTATAGAGGCTGTCCCACTTACAAGTTCGAGTCTGAGGTAGCAACTTTCAGATACAAAAATGGCCTCATTCTACGTGAAGCCAGATAGGAAGCACACCGACAAGTTTTTCTTATACTCCCTCCTCTAGTGAAGTCAGTCCCTCTGCCCCTCCCCCTCCACTTCAAGATGTTCCTACACCTTCCCCTATACCTATTTACTTCCCCACTTCCACTTCTACATTCTATCTCCCCCAGTCAAATTCTTTTGTTACTCTAAACCCAGACACTCCAATCTCAATTACAGCCCCAGCACCGTCCCCTCTCCCTCCTGTACTACCTGCAGCAGACAGACTAAATGTTCCCCCCCTTCTTCCCCTACTGCACACTCACCTCCACCTACCTTTGCCTTTATTCCTCAGACACCAGTCTCCTCTTCCCTCCTCACAAGAAAACCTTTGTCTCAAAACTCTCCAACCAACTCCACTGCAGAAACTATGGAAGATATCCAAAGTTATATGCATGAGACACAAAGTGACTATTGATATCCATCCCCCTCCTGCTCATATTCCCCCTACTCCCCTCCCTCCTACTCCCTCTAAACACAACATAACCCCCTCAATTCTGCCTACTACCACTATCCATCCTCCTGATACTACTGATATCAATCCTCCTCCTACTCATATTCCCCCTACACCCCTTCCTCCTACTCCCTCCCAACACAACCCATCCCCCTCAACTTCATCTACATGTACATTCTCCCTCCCTCCATCCCCTCTATCATTTCCCTCCTTTAATATACTTTCCTATAGTGCTATATGACAGATGTTTAGCGCATTTATTTTGCTTTTTAACCATTAACCGTTAACTATTTCCTTCTCTTCTCCAAACCCTTCAATCCACTTCCGAAGATGTGAGAGCCCTGTTGAAAGGATAAAAGGTTGGCTTTTAGTCTGTCTTTAACAGCATCAGGGAGTCATGGGCACAGTATTCTTGTTTAGTTACCTAGCCCATACACCTCATGGGGGCCCTGAGGGGTGAACCATTTCTTGTTGTCATATACTCCAGGCTTATCATGGCCCATGATTATTTTATATCCATATTAGGAGCACTGAGGCCTTTCCCATTATTAACTAGCCCCATTGACTTGAAATTTTCCGATCCCTGGCTTTCCTTTGGTGTACGACTCTGATAACTGCTATTACTAACCCCCCTCAATCCCAGCTATCAGCTCAGTCCATTCCAGGTCACCTGTCCAGGTAATTATCCAACATTCAGAAAATATTCCTTCCTCCCTCCTAACATCCACCACAGTCTTCTTCTTTTTCAACCCCCTCCTCCCCTATTCCTACTCCTTATCCATATTATCTTCCTCACTCTACACTATTCCTTCTTTCTCTAATTGTTCATGCCTTGTCACAGTTACATTTGAGTCTCAGGCTTGTGCATTATTTACCCTGACTGACCTCACTGATAAACCTATTCCTGCCCAGCCTCACTCCTCCTTGGCTGATTGCTCTGTCTACAACAAGGATTGGTCAGACTGGAAGAAAACCCCACTTGCCTGCCTTGTTAACTATGATGCAGTATCAGTTCAGGGGCCAGATTCACTAACATACGATCGTAACGCATTTACCAGCAGTCATTTACTTTTGCATTTACCAGTGATGGCAAAGTGGTATTCACGAAGAAATGGTAATTTGGATATGCTGAGTTACTATCGTAAATCGACTCATTCTAATGGTAGCCAACAGAGGGCTCTAGTAAAGCAATTCCACCAATCAGCAAGCACTATACATAATCTTTTAGGTTCCTCCCGCCAATCATGTAACATGTAAACAAAACTACATACAGCGAGATATTTTTAAAAAATCTTCACAGCTAAAACACTATTTAAGCACATGTTGAAAAAAAATTAATATATTTATTTGATCATATCCATCATGTGGGATATATATTTACTGTATAGATAAGAACCAATACAAACACTTTTATTAAAATATTATTCATAAATATTATTACTAATATATTATTCATAAATATTATTACTAATATATTATTCATAAATATTATTACTAATATATTATTATTGGTATTAGTCCAAACAGTTTATGTATTTATTTGTTTTTCATCATTGTTAAACAATGAACTGGACCAAAATTTTTAGCAATCGCTAGCTGTCGTCAAAGGAAATATTTTAAGCTTATTCTTGCCCATGCACTTATTTTCAAAATGCCAACAGACACAGAAATTGCTCTACTTGTTTAGTGTTGTTATTGCCAGTTTATATATCAGCAAGGTAGTTTTTCTAAATCATTTGTAATAATTATGTCAGAGAAGAATTCTTTGAGTTCACTTACCTATCGATTCCATGCATTCTAGTATAATATAGGCCTATAATTTTACGAGAATTTGTGTAGATTTTATTTTTGCTAGTTTCTTGTGAAATTTTGATTTCTTTACTATGTCTGTATTGCGATATGTGTTTGCCATCATATTAGTTAAATCAGGTGTAAAAATAAACCTAAAACTTTGATTAGATATTGATTTTTTGATGAGATAACACGTGATGACATCGTCTTCCAAGAAGTGCTCCGACCACTGGTAAAGTTTACCATGGCAACTCGATGGCAAGTTGTTAATGACTACCACCGCGGTCTGGTTACTATGGTAACTATAGTTACCAATGATTTTAACATCGTAAGTGCGTTAGCGAATCCAGGCCCAGGAGTGTTACACTGTTCCCCTCAGAGGTCGCCCAAAGTCCTACACCAATATTGTCAAGATTACCTTCCGTAATCTTGGCCTCCCCCATAAAGTATATATTGATGGAGTCCTACCATGACCGACCTTATTGACCCCTTCCCCATCAGTGTGAGAAATGCTGTTGTTTTGGCCATCCTGCTAAATACTGATTCTCCACAGCCTACTGCCCACTATATGCCCCCTCAGGCCATGATCGTTCAAACTGCCCTGTACAGTCACATTGTGTGCCAATTGTGGTGGCTCCCATAATGTATTTTATAGGAGCTGCTTGCCTACAAGTTTGAGTCTGAGGTAGCAGTTCTCAAATTCAAACTGAGCCTCACAATATGTGAGAGCAGCCAGTAAGCACATTGACAAGGTCTTTCTCTTTGCTCCCTACTCTGCTCTGCCCCTTCCCTATTTCTTTATCTCCCCCCAGTATATCTTATTACTCCTAATGTTCCCACTTCTACCCCCTCCCTCTCCCATTCTAAATCCAAACATTTTAGCCTCTATTTCCTTGGTACTTACCCCTTCTCATTCAACCCATCACTTCAGGGAATTTGAACATTCCACCTGATCTCCTTCTGCATCCTCTCCTCAAATGTCTGTCTTTTTTTCTTTCTGTCATAAGAAAACCTTTGTTTCTCAGACCTCCTCAACCAACCTCACAAACTCTTGAGTATATTCAAAACTCTAATCATAACCCAAAAAAAGTGACTGCTAGCATCCATCCTCCTTCTCAAAATTCTCCTTTCTCTTATTTCTTACCTTTGATGTGTAGCACATTTATTTGCTTTTAACCATCCATCATTTACCATTTTAGGGGGATGCTTGCATGTGTGTTTAGGATTCATGCTAAACAAATTGTAAATGAAACGACAAAGGGAAGAATAAGAAAACACATGAATATGATGGCCTTTTTGCTATATTGCTTATTCAGTGCATAAAGAATAAGGCCCTATGATAAAGGACAATGGTAGAAGCAGCTTTGATACAATCAACTAGTCTAAATGGCATTTTCTTTGTCAGTACTCCTACCCAGTGTTTCCAAGCTCTCCATCCAGATTAGATTGTTTTTTTACTACATTCTCCAATCTTGTCAGTTTGTATAGTTTACCTAAGATTTTTCAATTCAGTTGCCTCAGGTACTTTTGTCCCACTTAAGGTCAGTCCTGGTTGTCTTATATATCCATAGATTGTTCTGCTGACCCTCAGCCCTTTTGTCTTTAGTACTTCTAGCCAACTCTTACGTTCTTTTTCCAGTTGCATTGTTTATAACTGAATAGGCCTTTATGCATGTTTCTCTGTGAATTTAATTACATGCATGAAAGTGAAAAATATGAAAAATAGCAAATGATATTCAAAATGTATAATATAGTGCAGTTAAAACAAGGTGGCTTTATTAAATGCAAATAAATACTTGTAAATATACAGATTATTTTGTATATTTAGGAATGATAGCATGTTTTAGTTTATGTATATATATAAACATTCCATATTTTTTTGATGAAGTCTGGGAATTGATTTATTATCATTTTATGTGGTCTATGCCTTAGTAAAAGGTGGAAAAAATCTAATGTGTTTGATTATGCTTTTCAAGTACCAGAAAATTATTTATAAATTGTGATGTGATTAAGTATGGAAATACTAGTGTTGATGTATTTATTTAGAATGGAATTAATACTTCTTGATCTCTTTTTCTTATGACATATTTTATAGGCTTTACTGTTTAACAAGTATTTTACTGCACTTTTAACATGATTCTGCATAGATCTCTCATCTGTGCTTATGTAAATTATTATGTTTATATTGCATTAAACTGTAGTGTTTACATTGACTTATTTTCATAATAGAATTTTAGGTAGAACACAGTGGGGAACATATATTGTAAATTTTTATATTTTAATGTGCTCCTAAGAAACTAGCGCATAACATATAGAAATATCAGTTTTTGTTACTTCATTTACCAAATTGTCTTTAATGGGTAAATGGAGTAGGTGGAGATATATTAAGATTAATAATTCTGAAAAATATATTAGTTAATAGGTCCCTTCTTGCTTATTCAGATAGCCCAGTCTTATTTACTGCAGCCTCCCAAAACGTACCTCATTGTTGTCATGGGAGGGCTTAGGAGACGAGGACTGAGACCCAATGTAGGGGAACACCCCTACCTTTGGCCTCAGCCTTTGCCTTACCTAATTTTGCTTGGTCCTTTCTTCTCTTCACTCTTGTTCTGTATCTTCTTTATTCCCTTCTTCTATCCCATTCCTAAGGTGTGAGAGCCGTGCTGAAAGGATGAAAGGCAGTCAAGAGCGGCCTCTGGGAGCCATGGGCTCAGTATTCCCTTGATAAATTACCTAGCCCTTACCCCTTATGGGGACCCTGAGGGGTAGACCGTCTCTTTTCCCATTTATTCAGGCTCTCCATGGCCAATAATGAAGATTCTTTATCCTTAATAGGGGCATTAACGCTTAACCCTTCATCAAATTGCTTCTCTGAATTTGATTTTGATAGTTTTCTGACCCCTGCCCCTCCTTTGACCATGGCTCCAACCACTGATACTAATACCCCCTCTTCAACACTTACGAACAACTCTAACCATTTCAAAACACCCGCCCAGGTTATTACTCAACCTTTAGAAAACACCCCTTCCTCTTCCCCAACATTCTCCTCTTCATCTCCTGCTACACAGTCCTCTTCAATGTCTACCCCCTCTTCCCTTATTACTACTCTCCATCCTTATTGTCCTCTCGCCCACAGAACTACTCCACTCCACACCACCCCACCTTCCCCCACCTTCCTCTTGCTCTTGTCCTTCTACTGCCTCTACCTCTGCAAACCTTTCTAAGTACTCTCTTTGGCCGAGCCAAGTGGGATCGATTCTTTGTGATTTCCCCCACAGCCCCCTATTCTGAGAATACCCTTCTCTTTCAGCAGTGTCTCCAGAAACAAGTAGGCAAGGTTACATTTCGCAGTTGCTCTGATTGTTCATGCCTTGTCACGGTTACATCTGAAACCCAAGCTCATGCACTATCTACCCTAACTGACCTCACTGGTAAACCTATTCCTGTTGAACCTCACTCCTCTCTTAATACTTATACTGGAACTGTTTCTATTCCCCCAAATTCCCACATGTATAACAAGGACTGGACAGACTGTGAAAATGACCTTCTTTCCTGCCGTGGTGAATATGATGCGGTGGCAGTGCAGTGTTACCTTCTCCTCCTACTTCTCCAAGAGCCACCTCTGTTTTCCTTGAACAATGTCTCTATTGTTTCCCCAGTCATAGATACACTACCATTCACTCACTAACTCTACCACCTTATATTCCCCCTACCCCTTCCCAAAATACCTCATCCTCTCAACCACCCAAACCCCCCCTCAAACCCCATTCTTTTCCAAATATCTCTTCCTCTCAACCACCCAAACCAAAGGCCCCCATAAAACCTCATTCTTTTCCAAATATCTCTTCCTCTCAACTACCCAAACCACCCAGACCAAAGCCCCTCCCAAAACCCAATCATTCCCCACTATCCCTCCCACTCCCTCCTGGATACACACAGGAATCTCTTTTATCACAATACCCTTCCCTAGACCCCATCTTCCCTATCAAACTTGCAGACACTACTCCTTCACCTACTCCTGATCTTTTATATCAACCCTCAGAGACCTAATACCCACTACTAAGACCACCATATGTACCGTTATCACCTATTATCCCTATTCTTTTCCCAGTCACAGATACAATGCAATTCATTTAATCCAATCTTTGATATCTAACACTTTCCCCTCTCCCCAGATTCTTCGCCTACTCAACAGCTATCCCTATTCTTCCTTGAAAATTTTTCCTATACCTTCCCTAGTGACAGATACACTATAATTCACTCAATTGCCCTACCTCCTTAACTCTCCCCTTTATACTAATTTCTGCTCTAGTTCACTTGTCCCCTTTTTTTCCCTTTTCACTACCATACTATTCTACAACGTTCTCAAACCTTTGACATCTAACACTTTTTATCGTAATCTTTAACTCTCCTTTACCCTTTCCAACACAATAATTTACCATAGTGCTATATGACCTTTGATGTCTAGCACATTTATTTTCAAACATTAAATATTAAACATTATTTACTGCATTACCATTTGGTAAATATATTTAATTGCATATTTTCCCCAATCACTTTCTTAGACCTCCCTAATATTACTGGTCTTAATTAGTTTCATATGTTATCAAGCATTATCTTTAGCAATATAGTATTATTTTTCTCCTTAGTCCTTTATATATGCAAGGAATATAGTCTTTTATTATTCTGTTTACCTACAGAGCTCAACATGCCTGACAGAAATTTTCAGTGGGTATGGAAAATCATTATTCTTTACACAACTGGACCAGCATAGGTATTTTACTGCTGGAAACTGCAAGGCATAATCTTAAGAGGCTATGGTAAGGGAATAACTAGTTTGTGTCACTCACAAAACTTCAGGTGTTGAAACAAATGGCACAAAATAAGAGAAACGATAGAAGACTTCTTACATTGCAGCAATATTGGACTAAGTGATTTAACATTTCCAGGAAAGTTAGATACTTTTAATACTTCCAGGAAATGTCTTGAGCAGTCATATATTTATTTACATGACTAAGTAAATCAATAATAACTTATTCAGGGTAAGAGAAATATTGTAACTGATTTGCAATATTTTATTACGCTATGGATTTTTTAACCATTATTTTCAAATACAGTAGCTTCTTAGCTTTCCCTCTCATTTAGGCAAGGCAAAGTTTAGCAAAGGCATTTAGCATGGTACTTACTTAAAGTGTGCATCAGTTCCTGTAAATTCCAAACTGAACCATAATTATTCAAATAGTAATCTTACTGTACTCTGTTCACCAGTGTTGTTTTCCTTCATAAGAGATAAATCTAAAATTATAACCCTCTATCCTGTTTATAATGCTATACAAAATGCTTTTGTAATTCAAATCTTTCCAAAGAGCAAACATTTAATGAAAATTAATACTTTACTGAATAAGATTTCTGTAAAAAATGCAATATATTAATTACATAATATTCACAGGACATGAACAATTTACCTGTTGCTAACAATGAAAAAATAGTCTAAAGATAAAAGGCAAATTCACATATGTCAACCATTCTAACAGAATAATTCTGTTAAATATACCATAAATATGTAGATCCATGTCTGGAGAAATAAGTCTTGAGAGTTAGTTTTTAGTTTTGGAAAGTTGTCCATCCCTCAGGTCATAGTGCCATTTGACATTCCGTAATATATAATATAAGACTACATTTTCTTTGTATCTTTTCTGCTTTACCTCATCCAAGGAAAATGTATTACTGTCTATGTTTTGGTCACTCTGAGGGGTAGGGAGTAATATATATAACAGGCACCCTTTAGAAGGCAGTAATTCTAAAGTAAGAAAATATTGATCTTGGTCTCACAGCCTGAGCATTATCATAATTTCATTTCATAAATAACAAACTGCAGATTTCATATGAACATTAAATATCAAAGGTTTTAAAAATCAAGCACTCCTTTGACACTGACAACACAGGACTAACAACTGAAGGATTTTATTTAACCTTCAGAACTTGCTAAAGTGCATCATATATTGGCATATGGGATTATCTTTTTGAGAATATACATCGTATATCAAATAACAAACACTAAAAATACACACAACCCTAAATACAACTCTGAATATGGAAAACACTTAACCGTTCAACTTTCTAAAAAAAAAAAAAAAAAGAGTTGAGAGTTAATGGAATAAAACAAACAAGTTTGAGTTTCATGGCACAGTACTTTAAATGTCTTGCTCATCCTGTACACTTGCACACAAGTAAAACAACAGCCCTGAGTTGATATTCCACTAAATATGAAGCATATGAATGTTCTAGGAAATTTCTCATTCTCTTTAAGAAGCAACATCACCAACATGTATAATATTTTAATTCATTTATATATTGGACTGTTTCAGGTACACTCCAAACATCTATTAACATCTAGTAATTTGAAGGCTAATTCACAGCCACACTGATAAAAATATATCATGTGTAAAAGCTTTATGAATCATATTTTAAACTTGGACACCTCATAATCAAAACTTAATGACAACTTACAATTCTCACCTCTATGAAAAGTGATGGAATTGTAACAATGTAATCAATGGCATCAGTCTCCATCAGTGTGAATATTTAAGAACAAATGATCTTAATAGATGGCTTACAGTGTAAAAAGCAAGGCACTAGTAAAGAATATGAAATTGACACTCTAAATATTAAGTTAACAACAATAGAAGCTATAACCTTAAACAATACAATGCAGTCACATACATTAACAATTTCATAATCATATTAAAATATAACAACAAAATGTTATGCCTAAATTTTCTTTGCAATTGTTGGTACAATAATGTTTACTACAGCTAGTAATATTTAACAAACATTTTAAAAATAAAATGCCTGTTAATGACATTTATGTTGACAACTATGTAAATCATAGATATGCTTCTTTGTTTTGATTTTAATCATGAAATAAAGTAACAGTAATGCCATCATCAGGTACATTATTAACATTTTTGTTGGATATCAATACAAATGGTGATTATTAATATACCAATAAAAGCTTGCAAAATTAATTATGCATAACTTTTATGAAAAACTCTGCACAAAAATAAAATCCCTAATTCTCTAGGTGAACTGTAAAAAATAACTAGTGTGAATGGCTTTTCAGGCTATGTTTAGTAAGAATTCCCTTACTATTGCTAGTGAGCATCCCTGCATTCTCTAATCAAGTAACAAAAATTTTTCCTGTTCTAGTAGATACATCACAATATATTTTAATCATATCTGATTAAATGCATTTATCTAAATTTACAGGTAGTTTAACAAATTATGATCCACTAATTTTCTTAATTTCCATGGTACAAATGTGATAATAAAGTAATGGCTATAATAATTGTACAAGCTATATAATTGTACTTTTCTTTTAACATATATTTGAAAAAAGTTATGTTAACAATTACGCTGTTTAACAGCAAATACTTAGTTCGTGTCCTTTTCATAATTCAAAGGACACTTATTACATATAAAAAGGTTGGCATCCCCATGGTCTGCTAAGATTCAAACAGGATGCTTATTCAAGATGCAAAAGGCATTCTAAAAGCAAAATGTAGAAAGCTGCTGTCAGATTGCAATACATTTTATCTTTGGTTTAAGCATATTCTAAGACCAAAGAAAAGCACTGATATAAAACAATTAACAAAGGTGAGGATCAATAAGAAGGATTGATAAAGAAAACTTTAAAAGAATCTCTAATATTAAATTAAGCTCTGAGCGGGCCTTACAAACTGATAAACCTCTCGCAAGATTTTGTACAGGATCAGTTTTCTATTCCCATGGAAAGAAATGCAACGGAATTTGGAAAGTTCAATTTGATAATCATATTTAAATTCATATTACTTGTGTTATTTCTTAGCTTGTGAGGCAGGAGCAGATTGACAGTGATCTGGGCCCTTGGGTAAAAAAGGTCAATGGCTCTGTAACTCATCTTATCTTACCATTCCATACACCTTGGACCCCTGGTTGCCTCACTGCTTAGTCTGCCTAGTTCGTGTGGGAAAAGTAGGGCTGCAAAGGGGGTGTGCCACCCCCCTTAAAAAAAATTTTGTCGGTAAAAGAAGCTAAAACTGGCATTTGTCTGAAAATTCCTAGATATTCAAATAAGTAAAAAACAATAGTGGCAATTTACTGGTATTATTTCAAGATACAACTAATTTCTAATGACCACACCCAATAACCACTCCCTTTTGTCGGCAAATTTAAAACATTAGACCCCCTTTTACACCACTTTCCCAGCATCACTGGGGAAAAGGTTAACCCATAATCAAATTTGGTCCCCTTTAAGATGCAAAACAATGCATACCTTCAAAAATGATCCCCCCAACCCCCTTGAAAGTACAAAGAATGATTATGAAAATTGTGCATTAAAAATGTACAAAACTTTTAGTAGAAAAATATAATATATAAAATAAAAAATTGATTAAGAAAGAAAAGAATAAAAGTAGTGGCCAGATCTAGGAGACCTTTATTTGCCCAAACATAACTCAATGGTTGCTGCTTAAAGTACAGTTCACTGTTGATTTTTGTTGCACACAGATGGCTCCACAAAGGCTCAGCTACAAGAGTCAATTAGTATCCCCTTATAACATGCTTGATCTTACCATTCTTTGAATTTGCAGGATTTTTTTTCTAATGCTTATTTCTATTACTGACATTATCATTAGCATGTTATTAAAATACTAATAACAATAAAAATAATTAAAAAGTCTTATTAAAAAATTAAGGAAAAGAGTAATCAGGTGAAATAGGTATGACTAATAACAGACTCCTTGATGATTAAGTACTTGTGGTGCCATCTCTGTGTAAACACAATCAGTAAACCAAAGTTACAGTGATCATAGCTTGGCAACCTTTGGTTAACCTTTGGTATTATATAGTAATTTAGACTAAAATATGAATTAATCTGACAAAATGTTTTAATGATATATGCTTGTTAAGTGTCATACAAGTTATTTCCAAAAAAGATGCATGATAACTTGAAAACGTACAAATAGATACTTCACGTTCACCTCACCTCCTGTCTTCATCAACTTTCTACAACATTTTTCCTCTTTTATTACGTTTCTACATTCATTCATCTTCTTGCTTGCACTTGTATGTACATATTCCACTACTTGGAGGACTTCAATAATCTGGCTCAAACAGATAGGGTTCCACTGTAAAGTTCCCACATATTCAAAATTCAAATTTAGTGTAGCTAGGAGTACTTCAAGATGACATCCATCAAAACTAAATGTTAGAATAAATTCATTTGCGGATCAAAATTATTGAAAAATACCCTAGAAAAAAATTGTGGCAAAATAAAAACATGAGCCCATATTTGCTTACGACCCTCTTACTTTATGATGTGAAAGCTCCACTAAGGCACTTAGTAATATTTTCTGAAAAGCAAATTTGTTTATCAAAGCATATATAAGTATACACAATATTTGTGTATGTGTGTGTGTATAAGTGTATAGAAGAATTATACAAGTGAAAATGAAAAATCTCACTCCTCTGGAGTACGTAGTAGGAGTACACTCAACAATTGTGTAATTAAATAATGCAGACTATTAAGTTACAACCTTCTATATACACATCACTTTGTTAATGCAGAGGTATTGAGATGACTTTAGTTCCTTTTACAGAAGTAAAGATGACTCTGCAGCTTCAACCATCTTCGCAAAAGCTGAGTGGGAATTGGCCATAAGATTGCGAGGAGTATCAAATTCAACCACCTTTCCATCATCCAACACCAATATGCGAGAGCAAGCCATCACTGTGTTTAATCTTTGGGAAAAAAAAGATACAATGAGTAATTCTTGCTTCACACAATATTCATACAAAATACAATATTTAAGGTATGCAATTCTATAAGTGTACAAACACACACACACACACACACACACACACACACACACACACACACACACACACACATAAAAACACATACATACATAAAAACACATACACACACAAAAACACATACACACACAAAAACACACACACACACACACACACACACACACACACACACACACACACACACACACACATAAAAACACATACACACATAAAAACACATACACACATAAAAACACAAACACACATAAAAACACACACACACACAAAAACACACACACACATAAAAACACATACACACATCAAAACACATACACACATCAAAACACATCCACACATAAAAACACATATGCACATAACAACACACACACACATAAAAACACATACACACATAAAAACATACACACATAAAAACACATACACACATAAAAACACATACACACATAAAAACACACACACACACAAAAACACATACACACATAAAAACACATACACACATAAAAACACATACACACATCAAAACACATACACACATAAAAACACATATGCACATAAAAACACATACACACATAAAAACACATACACACATAAAAACACATACACACATAAAAACATACACACATAAAAACACATACACACATAAAAACACATACACACATAAAAACACATACACACATAAAAACACATACACACATAAAAACACATACACACATAAAAACACATACACACATAAAAACACATACACACATAAAAACACATACACACATAAAAACACATACACACATAAAAACACATACACACATAAAACACACACATAATTCTAGTTCATTCAGGTCCTTACCTATGAGCAATGGTAATCATTGTGCAAGCTTTAAAGGCTTCTTGTAGTGTACGCTGAATCTTGGAATCTGTCTCTGTGTCTATTGCAGCTGTTGCCTCATCAAGGAACAATATCTGAAATGGTTTAATCAGAGAATCACAGCATATTCATACAAATCACATTAACATAAAAGTAAAGAATGAATGCATTAAGTTAATGGTGAAAGAACTATATCAGTTAATGTATTACCTTATTATTTCTCAGCAAGGCTCGGGCCATACACATCAACTGACGTTCACCAACAGAAAAATTTTCTCCATTTTCTATCACAGGAGCATTGAGTTTCAAAGGAAGATTTGCAATCTTTTCTTTCATATATGTCTGTTCTAAGGCTGACCAAACAGCTTCATCTGTATATTTCTCAAAGGGATCCAAATTGTATCTGAATCACAAAAGAAAACGTATTAGAAATGGAACTAATGTATGTTTAGTATAAAATACCTATGCTGATCTTTGCAACTTAACATTAGACTGTATATATATGGCAGTATTATCAATAAAATGCATAGTAACAACACTAACTAAATTAAGGGTTATTACATAGCCACTCTCATCTGTAGACCAGGTATCTTAAAGAGCTGATACACATGTAAAGTAATATGGATCTACATATGAAAATTATCAATTGCAAAGTCTCCAAAAACATATAAGTAGTCCTTTTCATTACCTGACTGTGCCAATGAACAGCACTGGATCTTGAGGAATAATAGAAAGTCGAGATCGTAGATCCTCAAGGCCAAGGACTGAAATATCTACTCCATCAATTCGCACACTGCCTCCAGCCAGCTCAACCAACCTGAACAATGCTACTCCGAGAGAAGACTTGCCTGAACCTGTCCTTCCAACCACGCCTAAAAAGATTGGTGGAAAAGGGGAAATAATGAAGATAAATCATTGGATCAAATCAAATTCTGAAGTACCAAGCAAGAAAATTTATCTTCTACAGCAAGAGGATGGAGGTAGGTGGGAAAAGGAAGGGGTGGAAAGGAAGAGGAATGGATGAAACAGCCCAGGCAATACTTGATTTATGAAATCACACTCACTATGTCACATTATTATTTTTCTTAGAGGGAAGGGAACTGTAAACCATTTTTGGCTGCTCCTGCACGATAGTTCCAAATAGAATTCTATGTATAAAAAGCTGTAAGCCTAAACTGTGGGCTAGGGATACCATATATGAAACATTACATGTTTAAATAATTACCACCAACCTATTTTCTCCAATGAATCAATGTCGAATGTGATCCCCTTCAAAACAAGAGGTGTGTCTGGTCTGTATTTCAGCTGCACATTTCGGTAGCTTATGCGTCCATACTTGGGCCAGTTTGAATCTGGTCTCTTTGATTCTATAATAGCTGGAGCTTCTGAAGCTAAGCACTGTGGAAAAATATCTATCTCACAAATATGAATGCAAGTGATAGTAGGCCTGAGTGGAGAATTCAAGTACCAGATATCATGGAAAAAAGTGTAACAAAACTCAAAGATGAAAATGTATCGTATATGTTAAATCATCAAAGGGGATGATTCGGGAACATAATAAACATGAAAGCAGAGAAGCAACATCATAAGTGGCAGATAAATATGCATGATACACTGAAGTCATTTTTATTAATACTGTAGATGCAGAGTATTTTGTAGAAGATATTATGAAACAAAATAATTTTTTGTGGCTATTCAGCAAGAAAAGAACTTTAGGCAAAATATATAATTAAAATCAATTAACAACAAATGTACTCTGAAAAGAAAAACACTGTCTAGAGAACATATATATAAAGTATAAAAGAAGTTTTCCTACCTTGGTATAATTACTAATCCGCTGGACTGAAGTAAAGCGTGCTTCTGTTTCAGTACTAAGTCTTACAGTATATTGGAAAATGCCACTTAACTGTGCAGCATAAGCCAGGGCCAGCCCAGCAAAAGATGCTTCCACAGATCCTCGTAATATCAATGAGAGAATGGCTGTGATTGACATTACCAACACTGAAAAAACAAAAATTTTGCAGGTTCAATAAGAAGTTAAATAAATCTCCAGTGGAAAGGATAACCAGATATTTCACTAAAATACATAACTATGATTAAGAATGTATTTACAACCTTAACATAATAACACTCACAAGCTAAAAGATCAAGTCGGATAGCTAACCATCGCATAGCACAGTTGAATAGGAAAAAGACACATGTGTTTTCATCAAATAACACCATAAATCTGTAAGAGACAACAGTATAATAACCATAAGGTAAACAAGAAGAAAAGTTTCAGTATATTCATTGGAGATCACAAAGACAGAAAAGTATTTTCATCTTAAATATACTTAGTAAATAGAACAAATACAAACTTTTTGGTAAACATTTCCTGTTTGCCATATGCATTGATAGTGGCTAACCCATTCACGGTTGTACTGACATGACTATACATAGGAGATCTTGACACATTCTCCATCCTCTTAAAATCACGAATTCCAATCCTGTTGGCAATCATAATGGATTCATTCAAGAATATATAATGCAGTGCCAATAATACAATCTGCCAGCACATTGCAATTTTATCAGCAACAAAAATCATAAAAATAGAAGATATATGTTCTCACCTGAAGATGCTCCTAATAAAAAGGAAGAGGATAGCCAGGACTACCAGAAATGGCAGAAAATGAGGGAACACCAAACAGACGAACACAAGTGAACTTGTGATTAACCAAATATTCTGCAGGAAAGTCTCCATGGTCATAGGCACACGCACATCCACTGAAACAACCATTTTAACCTTATCTTGATGTGTTTCTTAAGAAATTAGTTTAAAAAATGAGAAAGAAACAAACTCAAATGCAAACAGCAAATGATTCATAAGAGGGCTAAAACATTACAGCTCCATAGTCATACATTATGTTAACAAAACTGGAGAATATGGAAAATAAAGATAAAAATATCTTTCATTTATTGATTCTTTATTCTGAAAATAAGAAGTGGAAGAAGAAAAAATATACACGTAAAAGAGGAAAAAAGTGCTGGGAGGAAGGAAAAGAAGAAAAAGAAAAATACTTTTAATAACTAAGGAACTTTATCTATCAAAAACATATATGATTCTGAAATCACATATGTCATTTACTAAAGAAGGTCCAAAATCATACATTATATCACATAGAAGCTCAAGCAAAAGATAAAATAATAGGCTAGCCCATAATACAAAGAAACACACAATAAATTACTACTAAAACAGATGCTTTAGAAACCAACCTTCATCCATGTCTCTGGAGAAGATATTTATAATGCGTCCTGAAGGAGTTGTGTCGAAGAAGCTCATAGGGCTTCGGAACACTTTGACAAACACTTGATCGTGCATGCTGCTGGAAGCCTTTAGGGTAGTCTATTTGGAAAAAAAATTATTTTGCTATTTAAGATTGTTTACATTTATGCAATAATTCTGAGAGGTATTTATTGAGAAGCTCAAGATAGGTTTTTATAATACAAAAATTATGGTTAAATGACAACATACTAATAGAGTAACTTCTATCAAATACCTTCATAAATGCAAATCCTCTGATTAGCGAAGTTCCAAGTATGACTAATATAAGGCAGCCATAAACAGTCTGGTACATAAAAAGGTCAGGGTTGTCAGCGATGTTGTCACTGATGACCGTTCCATTTCCAACGACTACTTCTGTGTTCTGTTGAAATTAATGTTGCTCAATATTTTACTTTCATATTTCCACAGTGCCATCATTCTGCCCTCTAATACATATCTTTAAGAAAATATTGCCAAAGAGTGTGGATACAAAATATGAAGATACAGAAGTATCATGAGTGGATATCATAAAAAAAATAATAATATTAATAAAAATAATAATAATAATAATAATTAACGTTATTATCATCATCATCATATCAATAAGCAATGGTTAATAATAATTAACAATAATAAGAATATTAACAATAACTTTTATTGTAATCAATCAAAAACTATTGATAATAATAATTAGCAATACCTAATAATAATAAAAACAATAAAATTCATTAACCACAAAGAGTGTGGATACAAAATATGAAGATAGAGAATAATCATGAGTGGATATCATAATAACAACAACAATAATAATAATAATAATAATAATAATAATAATAATGATAATAATAATAATAACAAAAACAACAATAATAACACTAATAATAATAAAAATAATGATGATGACGATGATGATAATAATAATAATAAAAATAATACTTATCCTTATCATCATCATCATCAATATCAACATTAATAAATAAAGATTAATGATAATTAATAATAATCATAATTATTATTGCAATTAATCAATAATGATTAATAATAAATGATAACAATAATAATTAGCAAGAATTAATAATAATGAATAATAATAAATATTATCAATAGTAATAACAGGAACACCAATAATAACAATAAGTAATAATGATAGCAAAGTTACTCTAATTACATTCTTTTGTTACTTTATTAGTGCTTTTCAATCATATCTTACAAAGGATTTCCAACCTTTCAGAAGTTATCTAACTCTTCTTGCAACTACACCCCTTTCCCTACTATTATCACTAGCATTCTATGAAGATAACCTCTTACATTTTTAATTTGCCTGTTCCTACTTTCAAGAATTTCTCTTGTTATCATTAATATAATTTGTATGTAGTATATTAACATAAGCAGAGCTCATTTATCCTGGTAGTGGTGCTGATAAGATTACATGCATTATCAAATCTTATCTATGATTTTAATACCACCACACTTATTTCCAGTCTACCTTTGTTACTGCTACTTATTAGTTGTCTGTGCTGCACTTCCTTCTGGTACCATGATAATAACCATTGGTAGTCTAATAAATATCAAACTACTGATGTTCTAATGCTGTTGTTAAAATCTGACATAAAACAGCAATCTATATTAAGATATCCATCCCGAGTTCCTGCACTATTCATACAACATGTTCAGTAAATATGTGATGGTATGATAAAATTAATTCTTCTGAAAGATAACAAGTTTGTGGTTAACTGTACAAGAAATAGTCACAATGTTTACAAAAAGTGGAATTTCAGCCAAATTTATTATACTAGTTCATCACTTGACTCTATTTAGTCTCTCCAGTGAAAACATCATAAGAACACCATGCTGCTACAACATTTCTAGTAATGAAGATTTAATTTTCAACTGCTCTTGCTCCCAGAGAAATGATGTAAGTAGAAACTGATTTTAAAATATCACAGTAAACATTAGCATTTCTGAAAAAAGATACCTAAATGCTCACTTCTACTGACCTATAATTAGTTCATTAATCAGTGTATAGACACTGTTATGATGGAAATCAGTCTTCATAACTATGCACAACATGGTTTCTATTCTTACTCAAGTGTTAGAGAAAGAAAATCATAAAAGTTGTATTGGTAAATTGATTATCTGTTTTATAAAGTTACTTCCTTTTTTATCCAGATAAAGGCCTACTATAATGTAATATCAATAGAATTTACCTGTATTCACTTTGTGATTTTTTTTTTTTCTAGACGCAAATCATAAGCCTGGTCATTAGGTCCTCCATTGACAAAAAAAAGTATATATATATATTCTTTTCAATTATCCTTTACTAAGATGGCAAAACTCTATCACAACCTAACAGATGTTGATAATTGAGGGCTCAACAGTAAGCTGTGGAGAGGAGCACTTCTTTGTTCCAAATACCACTACCCAATGGAACGTGGGTGAATGCGGTGATGTCCACCTTAGTGGATCAGCACTGGCTCAGCTTCCATATCTACATTCACTTCATCTTCACAACATTGACCAAATTCATCTGGCTCCAGAATTTTTCAATCAGTATTACACACACCTCAAGTAGGTAGCAAACTGGACGTTTAATTTCTTTATAAAAAAAAAAAACAATAATAATAATAATAATAATAATAATAATAATAAATAATAATAACAATTTGAAATTGAAAATGTCATTACACAGCAAATGAGTGTTTCAGCAATAAATCTAGTAAGTTACCACTGGTCAAACTATAATAACCTATTGAAAAGCATTTTAGTCTACTAAATGTATAAAAACAGACTGACAAGCTACTTGCAACTCTGATATTGTTAATTTAGTATAGAAGAATATGGGATCGAGTTGGCTGGCTATTGCTCTGGGCAGTGTAAGTGGCCAACTGAGCTTGCCATTGGGGCCTATGTCAGACTTCGAAATGCATTGATGTTTTTGCATAATCAGAGATGTATGACATTCGCATTAGTTTCTAGATCGAGTACATTTCAATGAATAATGAGTTACACGGTGTTAAGGATGGAATGTAGGGTAAAATTAGGATTTTTTAAATTTTCACAAATCTTATAATAACAAAATAAAGAGATTGTGTGCTTCTGTGCTTCTTTTTTCTGTATCATACTTCAAGACCATCGCATTGTCAGAGTAGCTGACATAAGAAGACTGATCATGTAAACCAGAGTGAAGGTTTAAACAGAGCACAAACAGAGCACATTTTTTTGGTGGGTGATATTTTCCTGGGGAAACAAGCAGATGATCTTATGCTAAAAATTGCCCCTTTTGTAAATAAAGTCGCCAATTAGAACATTAAATATCCTATTTTCAATCTGGCAATGCCCCAGGGGATGTGATGAGTGGGCATGAGGATACCTTCTAACAAACAGCATAAAATCTAATGCATGCATCATAGTAACATGACCTAAATGACCCGTCCCTTGTAGCCACAACCCCGTCAGCCACGACAGGAATAGCATGTCAACTGAAGCCACGATCCAGTCAGCTAGACTTGGAACTACATGTCATGTGGAGGCATTGGGTTAAGATATATTTTAATAAGTGAACTTTTCATAATGCTTTCATATTACGAAATATCATACAGGACATTATTATAATTTTCATAAACAATGATAGCTAGGGAGCATACGGTAAATGGAACATTACTGCAGATCATGATTTATAATCTTTTATTGCTTCTTCCAAGTAAACAATTGCTTAATTATCCTTCTAACATTCAGTGAATTCAAGAATTTCTTTATATCTATAACTGAGTAACACTAAAAATGCATTTTACCTGCCCTGCAATTTCAGATCACTTAGAATATCCCACGCCAAATTTTCCCCACCTGAAGTATCACTTGATATTCATGCTCAGAAACTGGAAAGTATAACACTGGAGCATCTCACCTTGGAAGGTGATTTTAGTGTCTTACTTCAGACACAAAATACTCATCACCTTTCTAATTTGTTCCTCAAGTACTGCAATATCGAAAATCTTGGAGAAATTAATTTGTCAACACGCTATGTAAGTCCCTATCCACATATATCATTAACAGAAACTGATTTACTGTCATATCAGACCTTGAAAATGAATCTATGGCCACACAAATTCCTAAATTTAGGCACAATTATATTTTCTAAATATGAAATATTTGATGTATACCTTCTTTTTTTTGCTTTCTTCTGCAGGTTGAAAACTTCAGCTTGGAGCACAGTATTATCAAGATCATTCATTCCAGTGCTGTCTTCCAAGACTCAAACTACATTACTTTCTTGGGCAACAAAATTGACAAGCTTCAGTTCTTGGCAATTGATTCAGATGTCTACAATTTCACTTTTGTGGAAAACGAAGTGAACAGCTTGGCGTTAGAAAGTATGGTAGTAAATAATTCAACTATAGTTTCTGTAACAAAAAATTCATTTTACCATATCGAGCAATTTGGCCTGACATGGTTGCAACCAAGGATGGAAGGAGGAAGCTTGATATTCTCCTCCAATCATTTGTATGAATTTACACCTGGCACTCTCATTTTCTATAACTCAGTCCATAACAAGAACCTGCAGATTAAAAACAATATGTTTCACATGGGACACTGTGATTGTGACTCTCACCAACTGATCAGACAAATGACTGATGCGAACAATGAAACCCTTTCCAACTTCTACAAGGAAAGGATTGACATATATGACTTGTTCATTGACACATCTTACTGCATTGATGAGACAGATAAAAAACATAATCTAACTGAAATCTGTAAACTGCCTGAAAGTGGGCTTGTATTTTTTCTAATAACATTTGGGATTCTGATCATAAGTGCCCTCTTGATAATCTGTGTGGTAAGAAAAATTTACAAAAATAGTTGTAAACAAAGACACAAGGACAAAGAGGCACATCATTCAACTCTCATAAACTTAATAACTGTTAGCTCTGATGAAGATGAATGATGATAGCAGACAAATCAAAACTATGGCCAATTCAGTCTTTCATCATACCTCATCAAACGGGAATAATCAACTTCAAAGTCTAACACTGGACATATTTTTAAAGAAATTATGTCACATTTTTAAGCGGTATAATAAAATTCAACTTCCCATAAATATATGTTTTCTTTTCACTGGATAATAATAAAGTCTTTCAGAATCAGGTAAAAGAATAATCATTGTAAAAGAAAAAAAACTACTTACTCCACTCCCTGCACTAAGCCACATTGAGAGCCACCACGAACTGAAAGCAGTAGAGCCCACATTGGCAGCAAAGGTCAAAATCACCAGGGTGGATATAATGTAACCTCCAGCAGCCTTGATGTACCAGTTATAGGTTGACAGAGGGATGTCTCCCTTCTCTAGCTTCTCTTCTGTGATCAGCTGACCTGTGATAAATATAATAAATTAGAAATCATAAAAAATACACATGTATTTATACAGAATACTGGTAATCAAGTAACTTAAATAGTTTTATTCATCATTTGATTACCATCTCATCAGAGATCACTTGTATAACAATAAATATCCTTGGCTGTTTATTAATATAGTGTATGCTAGATTAGGCATGTCTGGTCATGTTTAAAGATTCAGTATCATGGACTGCTCCCACAGTGACCAAGCCTAACTAATACATAGTCAGTACCCAAATATAAGGTAGTAGCAAGGGAGTTGTGGAGATAGGATCTTCAAAGAGAATATTCCATAGGAACTCCTATAATTAAGTTAAACAAGTGGGGACCAGCCTCTTGGCAACTGGAATAAATGCCTATGCTTATCATATTAATTAGTCTGTAAAGGGTATTAAATCTATGTCATAAGTGATTTATTAGACACCCCTTACCCAATAATTACTGTACAAAAGATATTTAGAGTTTGTTAAGTGATCCCTAAATGAACAAACCAAAGACACCCATTACTATAACAAATGATACCACAGGAAGAAATTTGTGGCACAAATCCCCTCAGAAGCTATACCACTTTATACTACTTTATATAATCCATATGGACTTTGTGAGTGGTAGCTACAAAAAGGCTATGGAAAAGCAGAGTTATATCTGTAGGATACCTATCATATGTTTGAGGTTTCTGTCCTAAATCATAGAGAAAATCTGAAAACTTTCAAATCATTGTAAACACTGGCTGGGGAAAAAAGAAAGACAGTAATAAGATAAAGTAAGGTTACAGTTACAAATCTTTATATCATCAACAATATCCATATATTGGTAACACCTAAAAATGGAAAATTATAACTCTTTCATTGTGTAAATTATGTATCAACTCACTGATGTTGTCAACTATGAGTTAGTGTAATTATTACAGACGATTCTAAAAGTTAGAAGTCACCAAGGAATCAATTATTAAGACTCTCTGACCTTAACTATTTGCCCCTTTCCTTTCCTTTTTTTCATCTCTTTATTCCACTTACCATTACTAATGCTATTACCACTATGACAAAAACACTGATAACCATAGTAAACAAAACATAATAACAATGAAAATATTAATCATATTAAGTGTAATAGTGTATGGAAGAGTGAAAAAAGTTAAAGTAAGGATTCAGCAGTGACTCCTTGATAACTATGTACTTGTGGAGCCATCTATGTGTAAAAGAAAGAAAGAAAGAAAGAAAGAAAGAAAGAAAAAAAAAAAAAAAAGTTAATTTTTCTGGCATCAATGGAGTTCAAGTGTAAATTCAGCTTTCCAAGGCAAGAATGCCTAAAGCAAATGAGTAAATACATAAAGAGCCTTTCATTGTGAGAGAGCATATTTTACTATTTGTTGCACTGCTATGTCTAACCTTTCTGTGTTACAAATACTTATACACTAACATAAATTGTAACACATATTAGCAAACAGCTTTTAAGTATAATATTTCAAAGACAGGTTAATTAACTAGGAGTTATCAAAATTATGTAATGACAGAGAAATAGACGAGTCCATTTCCTCAACCAAACTTATGTATAAACTGAAGGAGTAATTGAAAACTGTTAAACAATTTATCAGCTAATTCAGAATTTTACTTTTCTTCCTAATTAAAGGAGTTAGTCTTTAAGGTAATCTTCTAGGTTCTCAGCTGCATAAAATTCTATCCATAAAATGTGCACCACAAAATACAAATCATTCTTGGAATATCAGTGATCAAATTCTCACCATCTTCTGGTTTCTTCTTAACTTCTTTGACGGGACTTTTCTCAGGACTATTCTTTTGATAGCCATTTATGCTACTTCCTCCTGAAATGACTGAGTCTTGTCGCTGGCGTCCTCCAGCATCCGTTTCCTCAGTCTTGCTGCTTACAGGAATAAACAGGTAAACAAATTCTAATTAAGAGCATGGATGATATATATAAGCAGTAGGTAGAAAGTACAATATCCCATTATGTATAATAAAAATAGTAATAATGATGATGATGATGATGATAACAATTATCATTACTATACAGTTATTATAACAACAATTTTAATCATCATTATCATTATCATGATACTGATATTGATGATGATACTGATATTGATGATGATAATGATAATAATAATAATAATAATAATAATAATAATAATAATAATAATAATAACATAAATGATAATGATGATGATAACAATAATAATAATAAAAAAATACATAATTATAATAATGATGATAGTCATAGAGATAACAACAAGAACAACAAGAACAATAATGGTAATAATTAAACAAAAAAAGATAAGGAAAGAAAAGGAACCAAAAGAAAATAAAAGAAAATAAAGAGAAAACACACAAAACAATACCACTGTACTAACCTTTCCTTTTCCTTATTTTCAACTGTTTCCATATGGGTTCTGTATAGACCAGCATATTCTTTGTTGTCCTCCACCAAACTGGAGTGTGTTCCCAGCTCTGCAATATTTCCCTCACGCAAGTAGACTACACGGTCACAAAGGGGCAAGTACTGGAAAATTGAGGAAAAGGGTCATATTAAAGACAGATTCCACACTTCATTATAACTTTAACTATCAGGAAAACAGTAACTGGGAGTGGAGAATAACTATAATCTACAAGTACTTAGGTCTCCTTCAGCAATAGGTAAGATACAGAAAGTAAACAATAATCATATGCTATTGTATGTGAATCTACTTCACATACAAAATATTTGCCTTAAAATCTGTATTTTTTAGGTGAATACAAACCTGCATGCTAAAACACTTAATTCAAGTCAGACAGAAATAGGCACTTCTGTGTTATAAATTAGTATTCAATTATCAATTTGTTGCATACATCTGTCTCAAAGAAGGCAATGAAGTTTTTATAGTACCTGAAGCTGATGTGTGACAAACACTGTTGTCTTATTTCTTAAAGCACCTTTGATAACCCACTGGAAGATGTGGCTCCCAACATGAGCATCTACAGCACTCAAAGGATCATCCAATAAATAGATATCCCTAAAAAGGAATAGACAACATGGTATAAATTTAATTGTAAGTAAAAAGTTTAATAATCAAACTGTACAAAACTAGATAAATCATAAAGAAAATTGGTTTACACTAAATTAATAAGTGGTTAAAGATGAACATGAAGAAAAATCGCAAATATTTTTGTTTACAGATTTCACTACACAACAAAAAACACACCTGTTAGCATAAAGCGCCCTGGCTAGTGATAAACGTTGTTTCTGTCCTCCAGACAAATTAATACCTCGTTCTCCAATTTCTGTGAAATCTCCAGCAGGCATAGCTCCAACGTCTTGGGTAAGGTTGCAGGCATATATCACACGGTAATATCTAAGAGCATATTTGACTGTATTGACACAAAAAGTTAACAGAAAAAAACAAAACACATATGGGAAGAAAAATATAATTTCAAACCCTGTTTGCCTCTATAGTCTATGTTCTCCAGCATGTTACAATAAAAAATCTTATATTCAACAAGCAGTTATTTAATAAAACATTAAGCCCCTAACATTTTTAAGAACAGGTCATATTCCTTCTGTAAACATGTTCTAATAGTGGTCTAAATGCCAATGTCGGTCATCCTGATCTAAACTCAAAATGATTTGCCATTTCTGCTGATCTAATTTTTCAATCCAACAAGAGGACAATGACTTCTGCTCTTGTATGAATCTATGAAAAAAATTCTATTAACATATAATACTTTCTTATATTTTCTTTCATGTCAGTGATCCTGTGACAAGATTTTTGAAGCTTATCATACATTCCCTAACCTTTTGTGATAGCTGATGATGAGAGTTGAGAGACACAGAAAAAACAGATAGATAATGGGAAATAAAAAAATAAAAAAATAAAAAGAGTACTGAACTGAGCAAACAAAGACAAATCAAAAGTCCATATCTACTCAGTTGAGCATGCTTAGTCCTTGGGGGTAAACACTGAAACCATCGAAAAAATGGACATTCTTTGAAAAACTCACCTTTTGGCATCAAATGCTTCACCCATCAAAATATTTTCCCTAAAGGAGGCATTCATGATCCATGCTTGTTGGCCAACATATGCACATGTTCCTTGTAAATACACCTGTCCCGACTGTAGACGCATGTGACCAAGCAGAGCTGATATGAAAGATGATTTTCCAGCACCAACACCACCACACACAGCAATGAGTTCTCCCTGTTGGGTAATAGTGGTAATGGTAAGTCACGATACAATAAAGTCAACAATACAATTAAAACAACAAAATAGTGATATAGCAATCATAATATTGATAAATCATCTAAAACAACACAATGCTGAGAAATATATCATAACAAGAGGATGATGAAACAAAAAATGTGAAAATATCATAAGAACAAAAATAACAATATTATCTGCTCCATCAACATCTGGTACAAATCTTTCATCATTCAGGTATGAACCCAATCAGAAACCTCATCTGACCTCACATCCTAAAACCAGGGAAAACAAAAAATATGAGAAAAACAGACAATGGCAACCCTCTATCACCAACCAATCCTCCCTATGTTCTGTTGATATGGCATACAGAGAATATTTTTTTTTTTCATATGAGAGTTAGGATACTATGTTTAGCAGTTTTGCTGCTTTTGCAGTCTCCAAACTATATATGCTAGATTGGGAGTGATGGGGCCACTGCACAGCTCTTCCAGATCCTTTTTTCTTAAGTCTAGGAGTAATGAAGTTACCCCATCTTCACCTATTGGTATTCGACAGTGTGCTTTTCTACTATATCCTCCCTTTCCATCCTACTATGGAATGAGTGACATAAGGTACACTCCTCTGAGCTCATACGGGGATTTTTTTGTTCTCAGAACTTTACACTTGTGACTTGCTGTTCAGTCCAGGGTCTCTTGTTTCTTTAAATTCCATAGAAGATGCATACAGGCTACAATAATGGTGATTTCTCTTTTGGTATTCTTGTGTTCATTATTGGGGTTTGGCATAGTTGTTCCTTGGTAGTATGTTCATCATATGTAATGCTTTATAGTCCATGATTCAAGGTTTCAAGTTAGTGCTCTTCTCTGCTGAGTCACTACTTTTTCTGATAGATGAATCAAGAAGCTGATTTGTATCTGATTATGGTCCAGGTGACACATTAGTAAATAAACTTCCCATATTCAAACTATTAACTCCTGTCAGCAGAATTGTGTTTATATTTTTAATATCTAATTTGTTTCCATATACCTCATTTTTATCCTGCATGCTTTCAGGCCCGCCAGTGAAATCTGGGATCATTTACTGAACAATTTCCTTTGCATAGGTGCAATGGTAGCATGTCCTAGTATATATTTTCCCTGGTTACTGCTACCCTGTACAGTATGCCACAGTATAACCAGTTCAATTAACTCCTACAATCCGAATGATGTTACAGTCCTGTCTGCGGACAAAATTGCCCTGGGCCAGGTTATGCAAACTTGCCATCATCAGCGAAGGCCAGGGTGAAGGAAATGACTCACCATGAGTGCACAAACCTCTTGGAGTGTGATTTGACTCATTTGGCACTTAGAAGGGAACTTTAGCTTTATTCCCATCGATAAATGAATGTGGAATGTTACATGTGTAAGCCATAACTGGAAGAGTGCCGGCTACTGGGAGGACGCTATTTCCATGATGGACATCATATTATTGGCAACTGTGACCAGCGTCGCTGGTTGTATTACATAAAATTGAAAATTACAAAAAAATAAGATATATGACACAAATAACCAAATATTAGTTATTTACTGATAGAGAGATGATATGGAGTCTGTGCAAGGAAAATTAACTATTTCTATTTGGATAAAGCAAATCAAAAGATATATAATGATCACTGGAAAATGGCAAAAAAGCCAAAAAAGTTTACACAAAATAACTTTGTAAAGGAGAGGCACAGAATCTTGTCACCACCCATAGGTGTTCGCACGCACCCAGTCTAAGTGCCACACGCCTGGGATGTTGGCTACTTGTGTAACCAACTACCCATACTTTCAGCACCATGATTTCCATAATGTCTTTCATACAGCAATATGCTTACAAACTTATGAGTGTTTTACTACAATATACATAACCTAATAGTGCATTAGCAAATCCCCTCTTGATCAGTCAACAAATATTTCTAAGGTGTCATGATACTGTATAAAAAAATACCTTTTTGATGGAGAGACATAAGTCAAAGAGAACATCAATGTGTTTCAAGTCCACAACTTTAGGCATCAGTTGATCAGCTGGGGTTATGCCATCCTTTTTGTTCCTGGAAGTACAAATTCAGTATTTATGTACAAAGGAAATGTTTCAATTGTACTACTCTTCTAGTATTATTATTTCTTTAGGAGCAGAAAAATAATTCATTTTCCTTGCACTGAAATGGCAGAATAATAAAAGCACCATAATAGGCAGGTGAAGACAGTCACCATAATTATCGACTATTACTATCAATTGTAATTTGGAACTGACCTCCTCTTCTTATTTTTCTTTTTTTTGAAGGAGGAGACAGCATCCCATGCAAGTGTGGCTTGGTCCAGTACCACAGCTGTATCAGGGTCTTGGGGAGTCTTTAGGTAGGGCTCCAACTCATCCATCAGTAAAATACTCTATGTATGCATAAGAACTAGTTAAAATCATAGCATCATAAATATACATATGTATGCATGCATGTATTTCTTTGACTGTTTTAATACTTCATGAAATTTCATATCCAATTAAATTATAACTTTATATTCACACCTATTTCATGTTAATGTATCATATCTGTGAATCAAAAAAACATAATCATTCAATAATCTACCAAAAACAAATGTTATCAATATTAGTACATCTACACAAATCTATATATTTACCACAAAGCACATGCATATGTGAAACACACCATACAGGCCCCATAATTCCACAAGGAAAACCATAGTTTAGCAAAATGTGAAAGAATGACACATATGATCTCATTTTTAATATCATATTACTAAATCTAATTTCTGAAAAAAAGAAAGAAAGAAAAAAAAATCGAGAGAAACATGAACATAAGTTTTTATAAAAAAAGTGTCACTCATTCATTGCATAACATCAGCTACATATGCAGAGGACAATACTGTGCTTGGTGATTCAATAAACAGGTCATCAAATGCAATTATTCAAAATCATAGTGCTTCACTCCATGCTAATGATTTATAAATCCTTCAAAATAAAGCCTTGCTTATGGACACCTAAAACAGTAATTTACTCAATTCTACTTCCCAGAAAGGTGATCATGCAAAGTAAATAAGAAATAAACAAACACCAACCATGCATGTGCACAAGCCAAGACTTTTAAATGAACTTTGTGTGTACTGTGTGCTTGTATGTGATTAAATCGTAGAAGAAATATGCAGCCCAATAATTTCTGATAAATTGAAATAATGTAACTTTTCTTTATGGATATTACTTGTATTATTTAATAAAAAGTCCTTCTGATATATACATAACATTATCATCATAAGAATCTAAAGCAATTAAGGTGATCTATCATTTAATAATTATGCTTATTAATATGGGGATCATCCAGCACTAACATCATTACATTTGCAACAATATAATGGTTTTATCCCCTGTTAACCTTCATACTTTTTCCCCTGATTTATAAAATTCCTTTCAAGTAGCATTCTCTGAAAGCACTATTTGGTATTTGTTCCGGAGCTTATAGGAGGCATGGACAAAAATATGCCACAATGCATGAAAGTGAAAATGGGCATTGCATCAGAATATCCATGCCTATCCCTGACCCCAAGAAATGTGATTTTAACCAGCTTTACTCATATCATTATAGCCAGCTAATTCAAACGGGATAGGGCAAAGAAATACAATATCAACGAGCAAAAGGAATAAAAAAACAAATTTAGAGAGATGCAATTACCAGTGCATCCCTCCTTTGTCACTGAGCAATAAATTCCTTTTATAATCCATTAATAACTATTAGAATTCCTTCAAAATGTACTGAGTTACACATTTTACCTACAGTTAAAATAATTAAAATAATAACAGAAACCAAAACATTAATAGTATAAAAAAAACAATAATAATAATAAATAAAAATAAAAATAATGATAAATAAATAACAATAACAGGATAATAAAACTATAACAACAACAAAACAATGAAACAAGAACAAGAACAACAAGAACAATAATAATAATAATAATAATAATAATAATAATAATAATAATAATAAAAATAATCATCATAATAATAATAATAATAGCAACAATAATAATAATAAAACTAATAATAATAACAATAATAATAGTAATAAATAACAATAACAGGATAGTAAAACTATAACAACAACAATAATAACAACAAAACAAGAACAATAACAACAATAATAGTAATAATGAAAATTAATAATAATCATAATACTAATAATGACTAATAATAATAATAATAATAATAATAATAATAATAATAATAATAATGATAATAATAATAATAATAATAAATAATAATAATAAATAATAATAATGACCACTCATAATATTAATATAATAACAATAACAATAATAATAATAACAATAATAATGATAATAAAAATGAAGTTAACAATAATAATAATAATAATAATAATAATAATGATAACAATATTAACAATAACAATAATAAAAACGACATTGATGATAATAATAACAATAACATCAATAATTATTATAACAATAACAATAACAGTAGTAATAATAATGGTAATGATAATGATGATGAAAATAATGATGATAATAATAATAATAATAATAATAACAATAATACTAATAACAATAATAATAATAATGATGATAATAACAATAATAATAATAATAATAATAATAATAATAATAATAATATTAACTTTAATGGCCATGGTATTAGTAGCAGTGGTAGTGGTAACACTGGCAGTAATAGGCTGTGGTAGTGGTAGTGGTAGTAGTAGTAACAATGCAATAATTATTATAACAATGATAAGACTTACCACTATAACCATTACAATATCAATAAATCTTACAGGTAATTATGATAAAAATCTAGATAACCACTATTTTAAAATCTATAAAATGATCTTTTGATGGACACTAAAAATATCACAAATCAAAGGATCATCCCATCTTTTGCATTAATCAACAACAAAAATCTGACAGAAATTAGCTTAAACTTTAACATAATGACCCTTGACATTGATAAAGAGTAACTGAAAAATTATTCTGTAAAAATATGTGAAGCTTTGGCCAATTTTCAATTATTGTATTAATCTTTACTAACGTCTCTCCTATCCTAAGACGGTGTAGCTTTGCTTTTTTTAGATTTACTGATTTTTTTTCTACCTTCTTTTATTTTCTTGAATGCAAAGTATGCAAAGACAGTTACATAAGGGAAAATACGGCTGTGAAATGTTCCTCGATGCGGTACAAACTGAGATCCCTGGAGTAGTACATTTTTGGTCTCTGGTCTAATAACTCATTAAACTCAAAAAATAATGTGAACCAAATTATATCAATAATCAAATTAGATATTTTGTTAACCAATAATCTAAAATTAACAAAGAATTATGAATTTTTATGCTTCTAAAATCAATGAAATGAGAAGAGTGAAAATTGCTATTTTTTCAGTCTGAGAGATTTGGTGTGAAGAATATAGTAATCAGACAGACTGTCTGACAATAGCTATTAAGTGAACTAACTTCATGCAACCGGGGCAGTTGCCCAGCACATCAGTGAGTTATGGACGACAAATTTAAGAAAAAATTTACAACAGCAACAACTTTAAATCCATTTTTTTTCCCTCTTTCCCAGTAACTTTGCTTTCATGAGATAAGACGAGAAATATAAACATGAGAAGCAACAGCAATGTCAAAACCCATATATAGGGAGGAAAATCCATCCATCCCCCAGAGGGTTACATCAAAATAGGTCCAAAATGGCACAGGAATCAGAACCAAAAGGCAGTGGTGGTGAGAAAGCCACCCTTTTCAGACTTGCCAAGGTCAGGCTGCCAGACATAAGCATTCCTAACCTAAATGGCTGTGAGGGATGTAAATGATTATGTGATAACAAGGTAAGTCATTCAATCTATGCCTAGGCAGAAATGGGCTGCTAGTTGTGAGTGTTCCCAACTGTATAGAGCAGCCCTTTAAAGCCATTTCCCTCCTGCCCCTAAAGAAAGTTGTTCACTTAATTTTTGTCCCTTTGCTGCCAAACAGCAAAGGGAAATAGGGAGCCAACCAAACAAAAACAAACAGAAAACAAAACCACATGGGAAGTGGGAACAAGAACACAACACTCAGAAACACAGAAAACATACAGTAAGAAAACTTAAACCACCTAAGGAAGGAACATAAGAACCAAGAACCAAGAAAGGACTTATCATAAAAGACTGTAAAACAGAGAAAAATCTTGTGCATTAACCCCCAGGTGACAGGTGAAATCACACCATGGCAAATCATCACAGATGATAGGTAACATCTTATCAAATCAGACTATCACTTATATTCAGACACTTGGGACACCTTAGACAGAGCCGGACTCGGTTCTCTAACTGTCAGTCAATCAACATTGGCTGTAGTGCGAGGGGAAGGTGTTAGATGTAAAAAATTAAAGGGTGTTATAGGTAAGTATGGTAACAAAAAGAGAAAGGAGGCAAGTAAATAAAGTAGAGCAGTGATTAGTAAATGGCTAAGGTTAAGGAGGTAGAGCGATTAACGAATTACATTGTATCTGTGACTGGGAAAGGAATAGGGATAATAGGTGATAACAGTAGATATGGCTGTCTTAGTAGAAGGGGATTACGTATATGAGGGTTGTGATAAAGGATCAGGAGAAGGTGAAGGAATAGTGTCTGGTGATTCCATAGGGAAGGTGGGGTCTGGGGAAAGGTATTGTCATAAAAGAGATTTACATGTATATCTAGGAGGGAGTGGGAGGGATAGTGGGGAAGGATGGGGTTTTGTGGGGGAGGGTTTTGGTTTGGGTGGTTGAGAGGATGAGGTATTTTGGGAAGGGGTAGGGAGAATATAAAGGGGTAGAGTTACTGAGTGAATTGCAGTGTATCTATGGCTGTTGGAGATGTAGGAAGAGAAGAATCCAGGGGATGAGAAAGGGAGACTGGGGAAGTCGGTGAAGTATCAGGAAGAATATCTGGAGGGAGAAGGACACTGTTGTGATAGAGGGGATTTGTGTGAGTATTCAAGTGGAAGCGAAGCAGTAGAGAGGATGGCGTATGTTGGGAGGGTGTAGGAGAAAGGGGGTGGAGGGAACTTGAGGAGGAGGAAGGTGGATATCTGCAAATACTACAAATGTAGGAGTAGGAACAGAGGGATTGGGGGGTGGATGAGGGAGTGGAGTGGTCCCTTGGGTCATCTTTAGGAAGTTTTGAATGTCTTCAGGGGTTTATGGAGGGGAGTTGGGTAAAGAGGACTGAGAAAAAAAGGTTCTCTTATGAGGAGAAGAGATAGATATCAGAGGAACAGAAGAAGAGGAAGGTGTAGGAGAGAATGTAGTAGGAGAGCGTGGAGTGCAACGTTTAGGTTGCCAGGTAAGAAAAATAAAGTGAGGAGGATGGGTATTGGGGAAGTGGTAGAAATTGGAGTATCTGGATTTAGAATGGAAAATGAATTTGACTGGTGGATAGGTTGAGTAGATGTAGGACGTAGGTTTAGGGTACTGGAGAGAGATACCTGGGGAGATGCAGGAACATCTTGTGAAGATGGTGGGGGAGCAGAGCAAAGGACTGTTTTGGAATAAGTTCAGAGAGAAAAACCTCATCATTGTGCTTCCTGTTTGGCCTAACGTAGAGTGAGGCCTAGTTTAAATCTGCTATCTCACAATCAAACTTATTGGCAGGGCAGCTACTATAAAATACATTATGGGAGTCTCTACAATTGGCACATGTACGTGACTATGCAGGGCATTTTGAACGGTCATGACCAGGTTGGGCACATAGAGGGCAGCGGGCTGAGGAGCAAAAATGATTGGCTGGGTGGCCAAAACACCAACATTTCTGACATTGATGAGGAAGGGGTTGATACTATCAGACATGATAAGACAATCCACTAATATAAACCTCATGGGGGAGGTCTTGTCTATGGAAGCTAATCTTGCCAATATTGATATGGGATTTATGCTAGACTCTGGGAGGAAGAGTGTATGATTGTACTGCCACTGCATCATATTCACCAAGGCAGGAAAGTAGGTCATTTTCACAGTCTGACCAGTCCTTGTCATACATGGGACAAGCATTTGGGGAAATAGAAACAGTTCCGGTACAAGTATTAAGAGAGAGGTGAGGTTCAGCAGGAATGGGTCTACCAGTGAGGTCAGTTAGGGTAGATAGTGCACGAGCTTGGGTTTCAGATGTAACAGTGACAAGGTGTGAACGATCAGAGCGACTGAGAAAGGTAACCTTGCCTGCTTGTTTCTGGAGACACTGTTGAAAGAGAAGGGTATTCTTAGAATAGGGGGCTGTGGGGGTAATCACAAAGAATCGATCCCACTTGGCTCGGCCAAAGAGAGTACTTAGAAAGGTTTGCAGAGGTAGAGGCAGAAGGACAAGAGCAAGAGGAAGGTGGGGGAAGGTGGGGTGGTGTGGAGTGGAGTAGTTCTGTGGGCGAGAGGACAATAAGGATGGAGAGTAGTAATAAGGGAAGAGGGGGTTGACATTGAAGAGGACTGCGCATCAGGAGATGAAGAGGAGAATATTGGGGAAGAGGAAGGTGTGCTTTCTAGAGGTTGAGTAATAACCTGGGTGGGTGTTTTGAAATGGTTAGAGTTGTTCGTAAGTGTTGAAGAGGGGGTATTAGTATCAGTGGTTGGAGCCATGGTCAAAGGAGGGGCAGGGGTTGGAAAACCATCAAAATCAAATTCAGATAGGCAATTTGACGAAGGGGTAAGCCTTAATGCCCCTATTAAGGATAAAGAATCTTCATTATTGGCCATGGTGAGCCTGAATAAACTGGGGAAAGGAAACAGTCTACCCCTCAGGGTCCCCATAAGGGGTAACAGCTAGGCAATTAACCTACTAATGACAGGTGTCCCATATATGAGACATCCGAAAAAAATAAACATTGCCGGGCGTTCCACTAGTGTGACGCTGTATCGGGGCTCGCGCTCCAACTCAGCAGTGGGCCGCCGATTTTGTAGCCGCCTGGAATCTTTTATTTTCAGCTTCAGAATATACTGGTGTTAATGGGTTAACCAAGGGAATACCGTGCCCATGGCTCCCGGAGGCTGTTCGTGACTGACACAAAGCAAGCCTTTCATCCTTTCAGCATGGCTCTCACACCTTAGGAATGGGATAGAAGAAGGGAATAAAGAAGATACAGAATAGGAAAGAAGAGAAGAAAGGACCAAGCAAAATTAGTTGAGGTGTGGGCTGATCCCCTAAACCTGGTCTTAGTCCTCGTCTCCTAAGCCCTCCCACAGTGACATCGAGCAAGGTATTGGGAGGGTTACCTCATATTTTCAATTAGACAATCATACCTTGTACCTAAAACTTCACACCAAATCACAAGAGCAGAAAATGTTATAATACACAATCTTCTTCAGCTTTAAAATATGGAATAAAATCAAAACCTATAAAACCCAAACTGTTCCTAAAATTAGAAAGCAAATTAGAAGCATGAATCCCAGCTAATTTTGTTGATTATTATGCTGACAACAAAAGTCTATATGTAAATACTTTTATAAATACTCAAACCCTTATCTACCAGCTTCCTTGTCCTTTGCCAAAAAAAACTATGTCAAACACAATAGTCATAATAATTTTAAAATATACATTATCTTTCAACAACAAAAAATATAGATTACATCATGAATTTCCTAATTACCAAAATAATAAAAT
>NC_091557.1:11825669-11833169 GCF_042767895.1 Penaeus vannamei | reverse complement strand
TTTTCATCATTAAGGTGTTACACAACTTTAGGCAGATTACATTAGCTGGCAGATAATAACTTTTCAAAAAAATTCTTTTCATATTGTCTTTTTTAATTGTTGTAGGAAACTTTCCATGTAGGAAAAGGTATATTTCCAAAGAAAAGGAGGAAGAGGAAGAAGAAGAAGAGGAGGAGGAGGAGGAGGAGGAGGAGGAGGAGGAGGAGGAGGAGGAGGAAGAGGAGGAATAAGTATAAGAATAAGAATGAGAATGAATGAAAATGAGAAAAAGGAGAAGAAGAAGAAGAAGAAGAAGAAGAAGAAGAAGAAGAAGAAGAAGAAGAAGAAGAAGAAGAAGAAGAAGGAGAAGAAGAAGGAAGAAAAGGATAAGAAGAAAGAGAAGAAGGAAGAAAAGAAGAAAAAAAGGACATCATATACTTTCAGCCAAACTAAATAGTTGGAGAAGCTACTCAAATGTCCTTTTTGTGGGCTCTTACCTGACTTTGCAACCACTAAACAAAAGCCACTTAATATCTACATCTAAAAGTGCTGGAAACATCTGAGACGGTCAACAAAACCAACACGACCCCTGAATTTTTTCTGTATTTTAACCAATTTTTGTTGTCAACATATATAGTGTATAATTGCAAAGGTACATCATAAAGCTTTTCACCTTCATGATAGTGAAGTAACCTTCATTCTGGTGTTCATAAAGAGAGCGAGAAAAATGGTAAAAGATGACTTAGTATGACAGGAGACAATATGATAACACCTAGTTTCAAGAACAACTAAATTCACAAAAACTACTACTAAACCATCACCATTTACACGAGGATCACATATTAACTATACCTTTATCCTTGAGAGAGCTATTTGAAACTCCATCCATGTTCTGACAGATGCTGGTAATATTACCAAGGGAAAGTTTGTAGCACGATAAGTAGCAAATACAGAAAATCCCTGCAAGAATCATATAATGGTTTCTATATTCTAAATGTTACAAGAAATCCCCATTCACTCTATAATTGCTACCATGTTGTGTATTAGCAATGTATTCCCATAAAAAGAAATGGCTCATCCCATCCTGAATTATATCCTTCTTATTTTGTCTTGTTTGAGCTTAAAAGCTCAATATTTAGCAAAATATTTTTTCTTCTTTAACCCACCCGCGCCGGGGTACATTTTGTAGCCAAAATTTAAAAAATCCGGGAAGCTACAAAATCGGCGGGCGGAGCTTCCCCGGAGTCTGTCCGCCCGCCCGGCCGCCCGCCGCTTTTGCCGCGGAGCACGGCTCCAAGACAGCATCGCACTGGCGGGCAGCCCGAAACTGTTTATTTTTTCCTTGTGTCTCATATATGTGACACCCGGGACGGATGGGTTAAGTCAGTGATACTGAAATGACTGCTTGTCTCAATCTATGCCAAATGTTTTTTCATGGCTTTAAGATCTTGACCATTTCAAATTCCTGTATATTATTAGTAAGTCCCAATAATTAAATGAAATATTATCTGAAAGAATTGTCAAGCTATTAAATATACGGATTTTAGCCTTAGGACTGATAATAATCTCCCTGAACTTGTAATGCCTCCCAATCTGGAGGGCCAGAATCAATATCTGGCCCACTTCCAAGACTGGGCAACAAGAAAGATCCCACTGATGTAATGACAAGACTTTGGTATCTTCTTGACTCAAAGATCAATAAAAATAATCATGGTAAAGAGGTCATTTGAGAAAAGATCAGTTTCCTTTTCCATTTCCTTGAAATCTACTAAATAACAAACACATTTATATTTTTAGTTAATTTTAAATGGTGTCAGCACATATTTGCTAGTCAAGTGATTAGCCTGAGCCCACCTCACCATGAATGTTGTCTCGACACTTCCTGTCATTTAACTACATTCTTTACAATGCACTAATCAGTGCTGAATAGTTGTGCATCATGCATTCTCGTGCAGAGATATAACCTTCAGAAGTTGACTGAAATTCTTACTTTATCATACTTTCACAAATAATGCCGCCAAGAGTGGGGATGCATGACAAACAATTAATAAAATCACCAAACTAGTACTGCATAATCTTAAAAATGATGGCTTGAGCATAGTGAGCCTTACTTTGGCCAATTCAGTGGTTTAGGTGGCCTAAATGCAACATGTTCACCAAGTAGAAAACAAAGAAACAAATAAATGAACACATACAATTTGATCCATATACCCACAGAGACATACACCTGCAAGCAAACACATATACGCATGTTTCCTACATACAGCTGACAACAAACCAGCAAAATCATATTGTTCCAAGTGCTGGATAACACAAGATAGCCACTAACCCATACCTTACAGTATTTCATTAAAACTGATAGATTATACCTGTCTAGTGGTATGATATCTAGAAGGTAAAAATCTTATTTTCATCTAAGTCCTACATAAGACACTATGGTTAGCCAACGCTACGCTATTATAGGTGGTCAAGTTTAAGGAAGTGAATCTTTTGTATACCTCAATGCCATTAATACACTCTTATTCCCATCTTTGTTAAAATCTATAGACTAATCAACCCTAATTAATCACAAATAACTACTTTTGTTTCTTTAGAACTTGAGTCTTGTTTTCCCTGTTTTAGTCTTTTGTTACTTTTTTATGATAACATTTCACATCATCATAACCCCTTGACTGAGATATCATTACACTGATCTGTTGTATCCCACACTAATCTTTGAGATATGTAGTATGGTGTAAGCAAAGTTGAGTCCCATTGTTCTGTTTTCCACAATGCAGTGACAGCAGCCTAGAGCAAAAGAACACATGATGGATCACCACATGGAGAGCCCTGCACAACCAAAAGTATTAAGGGTAAACCTGAAGATTTATGAATTCATAAAATTTACCCTCGGGTGCTTGTGAAACATAAACATACTTACACTCACATACACACATGAACATACACATTTTTTTCACATTTCTCCCCCCCCAAAAAAGTTGAACTGACTCATCACCATATAAAAGCTATATATTCCAAGCAAACATTCTAAACACCAGAGCCATTAGTTGTTTTTCCCCCATTACAATAACAAGACATAGGAAGCAGCAATACACTCCGCCACAAAATAACTATGACAAACAGCATACCTTGCATCGCTCTAGTGAGATCTGTCCTTCCCGTATAGAGACTAGACAATATGTGATACAGTCCATTCCAAAGTGAATTTGGCCAGAAAGCCCTGAGAAGGACCATGCCTGAGATGAACAAAAAAAAAAAGAAAAAAAAAGAAAAAAGAAGAAAAAAAAAAAAAGAACACAAACAGAAAAGTTAACCAAGTTGTCGTGGTAACCTACAGGAAGTTGGCTAAAATGGTGTTAAACAGAAGGAGGAAGATCAGGAGGAGGAAGAAAGGTATAGAGAGAATGAGGGTATAGAAAGAATGAGGAGAAATAGATAAAAATATGATAAAAAAAAGAAAAAAGAGAGGGAGACGTGGAAGGAAAGGGAAAAGATGAGAGAAAGATAAACATAGAAAGAAAAAGATATGAAAAAACAGAAAGAAAACAATAGAAAGAAAAAGAGAGAAAGAAAATGTTCGAAAGAAAAATATAGAAAGAGAAAGAGAAGGATAAAAAGAGAAAGAGAAAGACAGGGAGAAAAGGAAACCGTGGGAAAGAAAAAAGGTAAAGAAAAAGGAGGAGAGGGGGGTTATGAGAAAGAGGAAAATAGAGAGAATGTGAGCCAACAGTCAACTCCCATGCATCCACAGGTTGACGAACACATATGCAAACACACACACATAAAACAATATAATATCTAATTGACTGTACCACGTGGTCAAGTTGAAATCCATTCTTTTCTAAACATTTAAAAATTGAGTTGGGACATCCTATCCTCCTATCACCACATTTATTGTCCTTCATGGTATGCTCAGATTAATTCAAAACAAACATGACATCCTCTTAAAACAAGCAGCATTTTATTTGCAAATCATATCCAACATTACACCTGGACCTAAGAGCAAGTGTCATTTTTCCTTTTACAGATGACTGAAAGGTACTCTCAATATCTGGTGCACATATCAGTCTTGGAAGAAATGAAATTGAGTTGTAAAATCAGTATTTAGATAATGGCTGTGAAATCAAACAAACTGCAAATCACATGTGTCATTTGCAATAAGGTCCACCAACATAATGGTGTTAATAACTCTTATGCACACATAATTATGCTTGACTCTAATCATTCATACTGTGGAACAGACCACAGCTAACCTGAATCCTTTTGATGGAACATCTTCCTTCCACTATTAGAAAAATGTATAAGAGATACGAGATGCCGTTTCTAATCACAGAGTTGCATATCATGAGAAGTGAGTGAGCCTGGAAGAAGTATGCAGAATAATTTAATAGAAAAAAAAATCAGATCTAACTATTTTGGGAAGTATTATAACCAGCTACTAGAGCCAAGAGTAACCTATTGTACTGAATAATTATGTACCTACAGTATAAAGTAGCTGTTTTAGGAAGAGTTCAAAATTGTAGCTTCAAATGGCAACAACATGCAGTCTCACCAGAGTTAAGCCTACATGCTGAAGAAAAAACAAAATATACCAGCACTCGTTTTGTGGAAATAGCTCCTTCAATAAGGAAGCGAATGCAGTAATGCAATGTACTCATTCCAAACTGAAGGCTTGATGTTAGGGCAATGACTGACCAAGCCTAAAAGAGGTGAGACATTTATCACATATTCTTTCTTTTCAATATCCGTTTCAGGTTTGACCACTGCATATAAACACAACATGCTTACATATAGAAACATGTATAATACAGGAAGAACTGTTCATACACATATATACTTTGCTTCTTTGCTCATAAGTTTGTTTCTGCAAGGAAACTTTTTTCATTTAAATAATATCTCTTAAAACTATATCCTCTGTAAATAGAAACCTGCCTTTTCATCTATTCAATTAATTTAATTATTCATATTACAGTATATTACATACAACAATACTAACTTTTTATCAAGAGAAAAACATGTCAAAATTCTTCCTAAAATTCTATAACATTAAAAAAATCCAAAAAGATGTCAGAACAAGCAAACCATTTTCATGCAAATTACCTGCGCAGCTGTAAGGTTATATCCAGCACCAATGTGAGCCAGAAAGGTAACAATGGCTGCAATCACGGGCACTGTGGGAGCCATGGCCAAACTGATGCTCTGAACATAGGCTGACTTTTCCAGCAGATGTCTCTCACGTTTTCGTATCTCTAAGAGAAATATTCTTAAGGTAAAACTATTGTCCCTACTGAAAGTTTATTATCTTTTAACACAAATTCACTTCCTACTATAACAGATAAATGAATAGAAATGTTGTAACACTCACTATAATTCAGACTGTATTTTCTTGAGTAAATGGATATTCAAATTTTCCAACTATTTTTGAATACACCTTACATGCTATATTAACTTTTAGAAGTTATAAATGCAATGCAAGTCTACAGAATTAGCAACAAAACCTAGTGTGTCATTATTTGTATTAATGTTATACAAAAAATGATAGTATCATTGAAGGTGCAGTTGCATCCACAATTACATATGGATACCATTTACAATTGCAGATCAGTATCTATTGCTACAAAATTATGTAATTAAAACAAGTCTTCCCTGACATATTCTAAATTAAGACTATTCGGAGACTGGCAAGTTTGACAGAAACCGGAATTAGGTAAAATGGTAAATATTTTCAAGACATTATCAATCAAAATATAAATATATATCAACACTACAGAAAATATTCAAACACTCAAACAGTTTCATCTAATCAAACCTAAAGCCTCTTCAGCTGAGAAATATTTAGGGCAGCTCAAGTCACATTCTTGAATTGCATATTTGGATAAAAGAAAGAAAGTTCTGACTCACTGTTGGCACTGAGATCAAACCTAATCAACTGAAAAATAAGCAAATCTACCTAATCAACTTATATCTGAAAGAAGCATTTCTTTCAGATATACTATACTGATCCCTAAGATTACTTAGAAAGTGCTATAGCTTCAAGTTTTCAAAAGAAAATTAGGATAGTCTTACCTGTAATACTAGAAGCAAAACTCTTCTCCCACGCATACATTTTGATAAGCTTGACACATGTCAACAATTCATTCATCATTCGAACTCGCTCATCAGTGACTGTTACTGTGCGGCGGCGTAGGTAACCAGTCAAACGAGAAATGCCATACTAGAAAAAATGAGACATTTTTATTAACCACATGTCATGAGGGATGGCATGTGCATATGCCATGCCCACTGTGTGTTTACTATAGCAACTATTTTTACATATAGATGGCTCCATAATTACTATGTCACCAATAAGCTAGTAACGAGAACTACCTGTCTCATCTATTTACCCTTTTCCTTGATTTTCAATAAGATTTTCTAGTATTTGATATTGTTATTAGTAATGTTAATAACAATGTAGTAATTATGTTTACAATAGACAGTATCAATAGTGATAGCATTAGTAAAAGAAAGGGGTTTTCCTGCAAACTCAGGGAAAGGTGAAATGAGGTGCGGTCACAAGGTCTACTAATTGACTCCTTTGTGGCTAAACACTAGCATAGACATTTCCTAAAACAATAGTAAAGTGAACAAAACATTTTCCTGGTGGCATTGGGTTAACATGATAGTATCATCAACCAATATCTAAGAATACTATTGAACTATAAATCACAATACATAAATATAAAAATCCAATCTCTTCTGCCAATAGCTGAGACCTTAGCCATCTATATATAAATACAATAAAAAAACAAAAAGATACAGTAGAAATGGTATATATTTTTGCCATTCTGTTAACATTGGATTAATAATGAGATTTCTATTTAGCCTAATTTGTAAAATAATTTAGAAAAAAAATATCTGGAATAATTAGTATTATGCCTGAGGAAAAGCTATATAAGAAAAGAAAAAGAAAAAGAAAAAAGAAAAGGAAATCATTATATATATCAAAGCCAGCTGGCCTGACATCAAGTGTTTGTACATGACCAAAATCTGTATCTTAATATTCTCGAACATATTCCCTGAAAAGGTTCTCCATGCCTAAGCAGCTTGCAGAAGCTGTAATTTAAGTGATATTGTTCAACTTAACTTTGGCTGAATACATGATAAATGTTTTCCATAATCTCAAAAGATTTTCTTAGAAATGTGTTAATAAATGTGGGAGTGATATTGTATGGCAAGTCTGTGTTAAGTAAAAGGAGAGTCTAGCCAGAGAAGAAATAGTGTTAAGAATGGATAATGATCCTTTAAAAAATTATCTGAAGGTGTATAATGATCTAAATAACATTTATATACACAAAATAGCTATTGCCCTGTTTCATTTACAATTCTCCATGATCAGGAGTATTTCAATTACTAAAAAGGTAAAATAGCCTGCTGTTGTTACTCAGTAATACAATTATTACTGACCATGACTTCAGCTTCTAGCAAAGAGAAAGATTATTACTTATTTGCCAAGTTAAATATAAAATCTTACCTGAAAAGGAT
>NC_091557.1:11810669-11818169 GCF_042767895.1 Penaeus vannamei | reverse complement strand
AGAGTCATGGAGAGAAAGAGAGAGTCATGGAGAGAAAGAGAGAGTCATGGAGAGAAAGAGAGAGTCATGCAGAGAAAGAGAGAGTATGAGAGAAAGAGAGAGAAAGTATGGAGAGAAAGAGAGAGTATGAGAGAAAGAGAGAGTATGAGAGAAAGAGAGAGTATGAGAGAAAGAGAGAGTATGAGAGAAAGAGAGAGTATGAGAGAAAGAGAGAGTATGAGAGAAAGAGAGAGTATGAGAGAAAGAGAGAGTATGAGAGAAAGAGAGAGTATGAGAGAAAGAGAGAGTATGAGAGAAAGAGAGAGTATGAGAGAAACAGAGAGAGTGTGAGAGAAAGAGACAGAGAGAGAGAGAAAGTTGGCTACAATATAATAAGAAATTGATCAAGCTAGCTACAAAGAGGAGGAAGAAATATACAAGAGAACAAGCACAAAAAGTAAAAAAGCAAGAAGCAAAGAAATGAAAAAGAAAGAAAGAAAGAAAAAACATAAATTACTCACCGGTCCTACGAAACCCATGATGAGGGTAATCATGAAAAAAGTGAGGGCCACAATGAGACGTGTCCTTAGAAACCGCCATACAACACGCTGGAGTGAGGCCCCATCCTTGCCTTTCCTCTTGACCTCCTCATTCCACATTGCTTCGAACCTTTGGGTCAAATGAGTAATTTTAATACACAAATCTCTACATGAAGAGGTTAACCCACTAGTGAAGTTACATTTTCATGCCAAAAATAATATTTTCTGGGTGGCTTCAAAATCGGCATATGGGCAAGTCCAGGTACCTGTCCCTACAGCGCCAGCCATGGGCAACAAAATCAGAGCATAAGCTGCGATCTAACCTCACACCAGCGGGATGCCCGGTAATGTTTACTTTTCCGGGTGTCTTATATCTGTGACACCCATTGTAAGTGGGTTAATGATGATAAAACAAATAATAATAATAATAATGAAAAAAAAAAATAGAACAATAGTAATAACAACTATAAAAATAGAAATACAAATAATAATAATAAATAATAAAAAACATAACAGCAATAATCAAAACATCAGAATGAGCAAAAATGGCATTTCAAAAGAGATAATCCAGAAAAGAAATTTCAATGTTGCATTCTATGACTGCTATTATTTTTGCTCTAGTAAATCCACCATGATTAGATTGGATCTCATAAGAATTATAGCAAACATGGAAATAGGTGAAAGTAAGCTTTAGTCAATCCATCATGACTGGATTGGATCTCATAGAAATTATAGCAAACAAGGCAATAAGTGAAATTAGGAAAACCAAAAGAGATAGGGGTTCTTACCAAGAGAGAGCTATTCAGCTTGGTTACATGCACAAGAGATTCAAGTAACAATGTTGCTTTAACAGGTAGAGGGACATAAAGGGAGACTACAAATACAAAGTCTATTCAAAGTGTTTTCAGAAGTTAATTATTGTAAATCTAATAATCATCTAGCTCAGCCTGGAAACTTAAGGATATCACAGGGCCAATGTTTCTAGAAATCATATACCAAGGAGTGGAGGCTAAAGCACTGGATATTGAGCAGAATGTGGAGTATAAAGTTCTTTGGTTGGAAAGAAGGTTAGGAAATGATCATAGACAGGGTGTTAAGGACAATAAATAAAAAAATCATCAGCTTGGGAAATTAGGATTGTATGACAATATATAATAAATGTGACCAATGATAACTGCAGTGAGCTAAAACAAGTACATCTATAGATTCAGAAAGGAAAAAAAAAACTTGATCAGATAAATAAATAAAAACATGAATCACAACAAATAAGCCAGTGATGAAGGGCTTAATCTGAAAAAGGATGACTGGTGAAATAGGTTTAAAGTGATGAATAAAAAGAAACTAAAGTAAATTCTCATGCTGTCAAACAACTGACTAAAACATATGAAGGATAAAGAGATGAGATGGTACAACAGTTAAAGCTGTGAGCCCACTGAATGAACTTGAAAGATGTCGTGGAAACAAAATAACCATAACAAATGAAGACAGAAGAGGAACAAAAAGATGCAAGAAGATCATCAATTCAAAGATGGAATAGGAAAGAATCAGTGACTTCTTCAAATAGACATAAAAAGGGCAAAGTAAAACAATTCACCAGTCGCTGGTGACCAATAATCTTTGTCTGATCTTGCTTACATTTGTCAAACAAACTGCTTGCATTGAAAAAAACTTTCCATTGTGACTAATATAATAAAGTTTAAGAATAGTTAAAAAAAAAAGTCTTAATACAAGAAAATAATAATGGCACAGCACACACAAAATCCAGATCAGTAAACATGTAAAAAAGAACAAGGTCTGTAAATTACCTGTCAGTATTGTAGTCACACATGTCATACTTTGAGCAAATAGGGACATCCTCCTCTTTCAATCCTTTCTTGTATGCTTTCCACATGAGACTAGTGATCCAGGAGTAAGAGACAAAGCCATACAGACCAGTTGAGTCTATTGGCATTTCATCTCTTTCCCTACATAAAAAAATAATGGATATAGTCACACTACTTAGATAGTTGTGTTATATAAGAATAAATCCTCACAATATAACATTTTCCAAATCAATATTCACAATTCAATTAAATATCTTATGGAGAGGAAACAAACAAGACACCCAAAATATAATACAAAATTCATACATATAAGCAAGCAGGTTTTACTTCCACTTTTTATCTCTAGCTTTATATGCTACTGATAAATAACTTTTATCTATATGTTCACCATTTGTCATGGATGTTCATTTTAATGAATTTCAGTCTAAAACCAACTTACGCTGAAGATTTTCTCACTGGTATAAAATGCTTCAATGAAGGCTGATATTTTGAAAAAGAATGACTTTTCTCATATTTCACAGCAACTTCATCATACCGCTCATATCGAAGGTCACGGGCAATAGCAGCTTCATTAAGTGAAAATCCACGCTCTAATGTGCATTCCATACCCATGTATCTGGAATATAGTTAACTTTAGTTACATCTTTGCATCAATGTTCTAAAAATGGCAATCAACATGAAAATAAAATGGGAAAACAAAGAAAAGATCTTGCTTAGCAAACATATACAACATACCACCATTATCAAACATTCTTTTACATAATCAAGTATAAACACAATATAAGCAAAAATTCACCCTTCATCTAGAGCATCATCAATATCTTGATCTATATCTGCCTCATCATCATTATAAGAAGAATTATCATCAGCACTGTAAGATGCATCACCCTGCACCAGTGACTCTGATACTGGAAGATCTGCCTCCTCTGCAGGTGGAAGAAAAGCTACTCTCACAGCATTCTCCTTAATCACTTTTGGGCCAGCTTCAGCTTGAGTGCAAGACTCAATCAAAGGCACAGCTTCATTCTCCCCGTCTTCTTGATGAGACTGACTTAGGGTTTCTCTGTGCTGTAGGATTTAAATTACAATCAATTTCTTTTTCATAGAATAATATTCAGTCTGTACTCCAAATCACTTTAAATACTGGACCATAATTTAAGAAAACTTTATATTCCAAACATTAATAAAATCAAAATCATTCTAATATAAGTCAACATTATCTTTATTACTATTCAAAACTCCCAGAGACTCCACTCACTTCTTGTGTTTCTTCATCATGAGAACTAGGTATATTATTCTCTGGTGGATCCATCTTATGAAAGTGTTGTGGTCTCTCTTTTCATCTGGGATACCTTTTATCAGAAAAACAAAATTGTTATGATAAACATAAGCAAGTGATGCCTAATTACATATACAATCAAATAAACGCTATAATGTACAACTTGCTGCAAATGAAGACAAATAGAAAAGAAACCAATAGAAGAGAAAGATACACATTTAGCATTTTGCCTGTAAGAATGATGAGTGACTGTGTAGTAGGAATAGTAGTAGAAAAAACAATGCAACGTGGAGCCATAAAGTATTCAAGGTCACTGCACACCTAACCAACAGTGTGACTTGAATTTTATTACATACATAACCACTTTTATCCCTGAAAATATAATAAAATATCCAAGAATATTCGTTTTGGGCCATGTTCCAAGCAATGTCATATATAACAGATCTTATTTGCAGCCTTCAAACATTTTCAATTAATCATTATCTTTGGTGCTTACAAATTAGACAGGTAGCAAAATACAAAGTTACAAAGCAAAAGAACATGGTGAAACAAATTTAAAAATAATTCTGGCCATTATTCTACAATTTGGAAAGATAAGATAATTTGGATTTCCAATAAAAAACTCCAATAATAAAACCAATTCAAGCTTTTTGATTAAAAATTTTTTTAGCTGTGTAATCTCATTGTGCAAAGAGCATTTCGTCAGTGCATATCATGGCCATGTTCACCAGTGTGGAATGGTTACCATCAAGCTGATGTGACAGTTATTTATCACTAATAGAATACATAACTACTTAAAGAAGTCAGTGTTTGTGGGGTTTTGACTTTACACCTTAGAAGTTGCTGTAAATTCTCTGAACAGAGTTATATAAAGACAGAGCAAATTAAAGTGATGCCTATAAAGAAAATGCAAGATAACACCAGCAGCTACAAAAAACAATCTACAGCAAGTAAAGTTACAGGCATTATTATTTATCAAAGTCAATGAATCTGTGGCTGTATGGCTAAATCCAGCAATGTTGGGTTCTATGCATTTTGCATGCTCATTTGCTGCATGTATCAGGATTTTGCAATTGCTTGCAATTTTTGTTTCATACAATCCATCAGTCCTTGAGTATGGTTTACACTAGTATATAATGTCAATGTAAGAGTTGCATATCATATATATATATATATATATATATATATATATATATATATATATATATATATATATATATATATATACACATATATATATATTGGTGGTTGGTAGATATCATTGTTCCAGTGAAAACCAAGTACACAGAAGGAAAATATACTTGGTATCATTCTTAATATTATAGGGACAGAAGTCTATGGCAAGATGTTTGCCATAAGGAGTTTGTATAACCCACATCAAGCATATATTTCTGTATGTCAAATTCCCTACTGCAAGAGAGTTAAGGTCAGTATTAACCTCTTCAAAATGGTATCAACAGATGAATGAACATGCCATTCATGGTGTTCATCTACTTTGTACATCAACAAGGTGAGGTGTGTAGACACCTGCAAACAAGATCATCCATGAATGATGCAAACATTATCCTTTTAGAAATAGTATAAAAATATAAAAGAAAACACATTTCACAAAGAACAGTACATAACTGGGGTCAAATGTTCATACAGAGTCCAAGGAATAGCATGGTCAGGAACTTTCAGTTAAAAAATATGCTAAATTAGCGGGTCTCACATCAATTTTCATTGATACCTTCCAACAAAGATGTTATATTTCTAAAACTGATTACTGAATAGCTAACAATTTTATAGAATTCATCTCCCCATAAGTCAAAGATTTAGCTCTAAAATCTTCATACTGACGACTATAGTTTCAGACAATAAAATTGATCATCCTTATTGCTCATAATCATTGACTTTCATTGCAATATTTGACTAGATATTGGGTTATGAGTGATTTTGTCATTATAAGTATATTCATAACAAATTACAGGAATAACAGGAGCTGAATATTTTCAAGATTAATTTCATGTACTATCATACAGATACATATTAATTAACAAAGTCTAATGATAATTCATAAATATAATATAAAATGTATATATAGATATGAAGATAAGATAACTACCTTGTCCATAAAAGAAAATGCAAAAAAAAGTGACACTGTTGGTCATATACTTAAAGAATTTGTGGAATCCACTCTTTGAAGCACAAAATCATCTACTAAGGAATAATACCGCAAAAAATAAAATAATATACCAAAATAACACAAGCGAATAAGAACAATGTATTTTTGAAATTGACAGTCCTAAAATTACGTTAAGACTTCCTATAATTGTAAAGATTCTAGCATAAGAAAATTGTCTTAAGAACTGATTTGCTTTACACAATGTCTTTAAGCACACGGCCATAAGCATCTTCCTTGTGTATGCTTCAATTCATTTAGGATTACATGTTAAAGGTTAACAAAAAAGACATATACTTGGGGAAAATACCAAGAAATAGGTTTTGGTCTTTCTATTAAGAAACAAGAAAATAAACCAAGTTTTCTTTGTTTTTTCCTTTCCAAACGCATTAGATGTGATGATGATTACGGCATGGATATGCAAATAAAGAAATTGATGATATGTTTTAACATCTTCGATAATTTTTCAACTTGACATCATTTAGAAGACATTTGACCTCAAGAATTTAATATTTTTAATGCCATTCATTGAATGATATGACAACTGCTTGTAATTAAAATTTCTAGTAATTGTTATGCCTACACATCTGCTAACAATGTAGTGTCTGCTCCTATTGGCCCACCAGCAAGGACCAACGCATCTCTATTTTGTATCTTCTCCAAGAATGAAGCTCATAATATATCCATCATCAAATCAATCTCTATCTCGGCAGAATACACAAAGTGGAGGTTTGCAGGTCCTTGTCATAGCACAATGCATGGAGTCCATGGCAATCACTTGACACTGTTCCACTATCTGGTTGCACTTGTGTAAGCCTTCCATCACTAATGACAAATCAAGTGGTTCTGGAACACAAGCCAATCACAAAATATAGATACCACTTAAAAAGCCTCTGCCAGGGCGTTCGTAACGTTTTAAATAAGATCCTCAACAAGAGGAGTTATGGTTTATTCCCACAGGTTCACTGACTGTGTCTGAACAATCTGTATGAGGGAACATGCAATGGACAGCTGTGCATATTTCACCTCAAATATGATGCTGGGCAACTTTATGACACATGACATCAATCTTTTTCTAAAAAATCAATTAACTATAATATAATAATAATAAAAAAACAATGATGCTAGTCAAAATAAGGTAAATATGATCCAATATACCGACGAAGCTCCTTAAAATAAGTAAATGGAGTATCGCTTCCAGATAAACTGAAGTAGAATGACACTAATCTTTTAAAAAATGCCAAGTAGCAAATCAAAATGATACTATTATCCATTAGAGACAAAATCTGATAAAGCCACCACCTGTTAGCGGCACCAGGGCCTTGCAGGGGGCCAGCACCAACCTCCGGCACACGTTCTACCTCTGCTTTATACAATATCACACTTTTACAAACCCCAAACACATGCCAGACAAGTACCTTACGCTTCCATTCGTATTCTTATATGTGTCGGAAATGCTGTCAGAGGCCAATAACAGCGAGCAAGCCTTCCCTTCCCTTAGTGAGACCGCTGACAGAACCACAGTCAGCGTTCTTGTAGGTGTAGCGTTGTAATGACCCGGTTGAGCATTCGTGGTATTCCTGTAGGGGAGATATTGTGTATTTGTGTGTTTGTATTGTAGTCTGGGAAGGGAACTGAATTATTTTATCTTTTTTATATTAGGACAGGAAGGATTTCTGGCCTGGCATGATTTGTGATGTGGATCTATTAACCAAAGCA
>NC_091557.1:11790669-11803169 GCF_042767895.1 Penaeus vannamei | reverse complement strand
TCTTACAAATCAGCATATTATTGAAGTCTCGGACAACCGAAGAATACACATGCGATAGTTGCCACCAAAGTACAATCTATCGCACATTCTGCGAATAAAAATATACGTGCATAAACTTTTTCTCAGTTTCGTCGTACAAAATTTACGAGTGGAAATTGAGACGTATATGCAAATCAAATATTTTCACTTAACCTTACCAAGTTGATTTATCTATCAACCTGCCTAATCTATGGATGTATGTATGTAAGTACTGTACATATTCTCTGCCTATATCTCAATCTCTATCTAGTTCTCTTTCTTTTTTTCTCTCGTTTTCCTCCACTGCATTCCCTCCCTCCCTCTCTCTCTCATTCTTTCTCTCGCTTTCCTCCATTGTATTCCCTTCCTCCCTCACTCACTCTCTTTCTTTCACAAAGAAAATTGAGAAAACTGCATTGATTAGCAGTATCAGCAAGGAACACTAACTCGTCGAGACCCACCTAAGAGCAAATTTGTCAGAAGGAAGTGGCCAAAGTGGTTGGTCGCCATTGCTAACTCTAAACCCTCGGGAGTCAACTTCTTTGTGGTATAGCCTGGTATTCCCGCGTTGTTGATCTGTAAATCGGGGGGGGGGGGGGATTATAAGTTGAATATCAATACTTGAAAAAAAAAAACATGATTTTGGGAGGAAATACCTGTTAAGAATTTTTTTTTGGTGATCGGAAAAAAATAAAAATTTAATAACAATACAAGAAAAAACGTGATTTGGGGAGGAAAATGTTAAGAAAAAGATGTTTTTTGAGTGATCAGGGGGAAAAAACTAAACATTGAATAACAAAATATGATTTTGTGTGTATGTGTGGGTGGGTGCTTCACGCACAGGGTGATGTGAAGTGATGGTGTGGTAGTCTAGTTAGCATTAAGTACTTGCATGCCTTCTCCCTTGCAGCTGCCAACGCTGGCTAGCCTAGTGCGAAAAAGGGAGCAACCCTGCATAAGCCTCCCCCAGTTAGTGCACAGCCTCTCATCATCGAGACCTGCAGTGCCTTCTCGTGCCCTCTCATGGAAACTGGGTACCTTGCGGTCCCAGGCTAAACTATGGGGGATCTCGGAACAGCAGGAGGCCCCAGAGGATCAGGGTCATGGCCCAGCGTCATGTGGACACGCCCTGGCCCTGTACCAACTCCTGCCCGTAAGCCTCCTGGGGTTAATGGGAGGCTCAGGGGAGGTGGGCCTTGCCAGTCCTCCTCCCCCCAGATATAACCAATTGGCAATGTTTGGTATAAATGGAAAGGCTGGGAGGAGGGGGAAAAGTCCCTCCTACCCTGCAAGTGAGGCGGACTATGGGCCATGCTGGGAGGGCGACTGTTGGAGCACAGGCTGGGAACAGGAACTACTCGTCTCGCCTGCGTTCTGGCAGCCGCCAGCTCAGAGTGAAGCTTGTGGGGGAAAGCCCTTGGAACCCCACAGGTGGATGATGGGGCCCGCAGCCCACCACCCCCTTTTATATGGGACAGCGTCGGCGGGGGTGACAGAGGTGGCATCCACCTGGAGTGACTGCCCGAGGCTGAACCTCAGATGCTTGTCATGCAGCTCGTCTGACAGGGGATCAGGAACTGCACTGTTCTCATGTGCGCAGAACTCGGTCTCTGTTAAGAAGAGACAAGGAACACTTTATTAGGAGTCTTGCAGAGGAGGTAGAGGGCCATTTCTTAGTAAATGACCTTCGTCCTGCATACCAAGCCCTGAGAAAGTTGAACTCCTAGCCCTCTGTACAGGAGACAGCAGTTCGCTTAGTAAGTGGTCAGATCGTTTGAGATCCTGTTGCGGTGCGGGAACGTTGGGCTGAGTATTTTGACCAGCTGTACCTGGTTGACCCTCCAACAGTTAACTTGGATATGGGTAGTGCCGAGATCCCGTGAGGATCCTCCCTCCCTAACTGAAGTTAAGGGGGTGATCTCCAAGCTGAAGAGTGGTAAAGCAGCAGGTATCTGCGGCATACCAGCTGAACTATTAAAGGCTGGTGGTGAACCTATGGTGGGGGGGTTACATGCTGTCCTAGCTGCCATCTGGTGGTCCGGTACCGTTCCTCCTGACCTGTTGAGGGGTATGTCATCCCTCTTTGGAAGGGGAAGGAGGACCATTGGGACTACAGCAATCACTGAGGCATCACACTGCTCAGTATACCAGGCAAGGTTCTCACCCGCATCCTTCTGAAATGTATCAGAGACCATCTGCTGAGGCACCAGAGACTGGAGCAATCCGGATTCACTTCTGGTAAGTCCACAATAAACCGTATCCTTGTGCTTTGAGTCATTGTAGAGCGCTGCTGTGAGTTCGGGCGTGGGCTGCTTACAGCCTACATCGACCTCAAGAAGGCGTTCGATACGGTGCATCGGAAATCACTCTGGGAGATCTTGAGACTGAGGAATTCTAACAACGATAATTGGACTAATAGCAAGCCTGTATACTGGTACTGAAAGTTCTGTAAAGTGTGGTGGGGGCATGTTGAGCTTCTTTCCTGTTAGTTCAGGAGTGAGGCAAGGCTGTGTGCTTGCGCCAACTCTTTTCAACACTTGCATGGACTGGATACTGGGCAGAGCTACTATTCAACATCATTGTGGAGCAACGCTGGGCAATATCAAGGTTACAGACCTTGACTTTGCTTATGATGTTGCTATTCTATCTGAGTTTTTGGAAACCTTAGTGGTGGCTCTCGATGCATTTAGCAATGAATCGAAACCCTTGGGTCTAGAGGTCTGGACCAAGACCAAGGTCCAAGACTTTGGGGACTTGTCAGGAGAACCTGTCCAGTCAGTATGTGCTTGCGGCGAGGACATTGAAGTCACAGAGAGCTTTACATACCTTGGTAGTGTAGTTCATAACCCTGGGCTGTCAGACCAGGAAGTCAACAGACGGATTGGCCTGGCAGCAGGGGTCATGAACTCTCTCAAGAGAATTTGGAGATGTTGGTACCTGTGCAGAAGGACCAAGCTACAGGTTTTCAATGCCCTGATAATGCCAGTTATGCTATACGGTAGTGAAACCTGGACATTATCCTGTGCCTTGGAGGCTTGTCTTGAAGCCTTTTGTAATAGGTGCTTGTGCCGGATCATGGGGTACTGTTGGCAGGACCATGTGTCCAACCAATGCACCGTGAGACTGGCACAGGACCTGTTATCTTCACAATTCGTAATCACCTACTCAGGCTATACGGCCACCTGGCTCGCTTTCCTCAGGATGATCCTGCCCATCAGGTCGTCTTTGTTCGAGACAACCCTGGGTGGAGGAGGCTTGTGCGACAACCTAGGAAGTCGTGGCCTGGGATGGGCCTGGCGTCTTGCCATGAGGGATCCTCGTAGATGGAAACGAAGGGTGGATGCGGCTATGCGCCCCCGTCGGCGTTAGCTCCTTGATGATGATGATTTGGGGAAAAAAAAATATATATTTTTTAAGTCATCACTCACCAAAATGTGCAGGCTGTTCTCCGAACTGAGGATGCTGTAGGCAAACTTTCTGACGGAGGACATGTCGGACGTATCGACGTGGCGCACCAACACCTGCTGGTTCCCGGTATCGGCGATGATCTCGTCTGCGAAGGGGGGGGGGGGGCGAGGATGCTAGAAATTTTGCCTTGACAGCATTCGTCGGAAACCGCGCGTGTGTGTGCGTGTGTGTTTGTGTGTGTGTGTGTGTGTGTGTGCGTGTGTGCCCGCATGCCTGTGCAGGTGTGCCTGTTCGTGAGCTTGTGTGTGTGCGTGTGCCCTTACGTGTGTTCCTCTATTACACACACACACACACATATACATATGTGTCTATATATATATATATATATATATATATATATATATATATATATATATATATTCATCTATTTATTTACATTTATGTAACACACACACACACACACACACACACACACACACACACACATATATATATATATATATATATATATATATATATATATATATATATGTGTGTGTGTGTGTGTGTGTGTGTGTGTGTGTGTGTACGTATATATATATATATATATAAATATATATATATATATATATGTATATATATATATACACACACATTTATGCACACACTTATACACACCCATACACACAAACACACACACACGCACAGAAACAGACACAAACACACAAACACACACACACACAAACACACACATACACACACATACACACACACACGCATACACACACATACACACACACACACACACACACACACACACATACACACACATATATATATATATATATATATATATATATATATATATATATATATATATATATATACATATATATGTATATATATAAATATATATAAATAGATAAATATATATATATATATATATATATATATATATATATATATATATATATATATATATATATATATATATATATGCATGTATGTGTGTGCATGTGTGTGTATAAATATGAAGAACACAGTGACGTGTGCGCACAAATGAAAGCGTCACAATATAAACAGAACCGAAATATGTTTCAAACTCTCTGAATGTTCCTCATCAAGCCGAAACATATTTATTCTGTTTATGTTGTGTATATGTGTGGTCTTCGTATCAATATACCTATATATCTATATATCTATTGATCATGTCAGCCTCTCTACATGCATCTAAATATATCAGAATATATTATGAGTCTGCACTAAGGATATGCATCTCTGGATCCTTTAAGCAGGGCCGTTGATACCCACTGGCAACCTTCTGCGCCTTCTCGACGTTCCTGCAGGCGAGAATAACCCGCGCTCCTCGACCTGCTAAGTCCCGCGCTGTTTCCTTGCCAATCCCTGTGAGAACATCAATCGTGACATGCATTTTAGATGTAAGACAAATATTAATGTAATGGTGTAAATGAAATATCAACGAAAAAAAAATATATATATACGATCGAATCTATACAGTGAGGCAGTAAGAAATTCTGATCCTAATTCTCGTAAATGGAAATATTATTCGCTTGTGGAAAATGTTGCGAGATAAATTTTGAAAAGTCATTATAACGAGACATTCCGAAAGTAATTTGTAAAGATGAGGAATTATGAGATATACTCTTGAAGGCATTTCATTTTACTTACAACTCTGGCTAAGTAATCTATGATGTATTTTATTGTCATAATTGAAATTAAGCCGTCTAATAAATTCAGCAAGCTCTTCACTATCCATTTGTGAGAAGTAAACCATGACTTGATTCGTAAATATATTATTAAGAAAACGCTTCAGCATGACTTGCTGAGACCATCAGCTGACAGAGGTTACGATAGTTTTACCATCTTTGCTTACATTTTCTATTTGTTTATTTATTTTACTACTTTATAATAACTATAATATTACATAAGCTCCCTCTCTCACTTTCTCTCTCTTCCTTTCCTCCCCTCACTCTCTTTTATACTTGTTGTGGGCACACTGCTTGGCACCTGATCCATCTGCGGTCAGCTGTTATAAGATATCCATCCTAGTAGCTGTGACACAGTATAGCAACAATATTAACATTTTCCAGTAACTCCAGACCGATTAGGAAATTAAATCTTTGATGTGTCTGAATTTTCTCACTTATCATTCTTTAATCTCTAACGTTTCACTGTCGCACTGCTGACAATCACTCACGAGATCCCAACGCGCATCCAGTTCCTACGCAAACTGGTAAAACTAGACATCACCTGCGCACTGTCACGTACCTGCTGAAGCTCCCGTGATAATGGCAGTTTTTCCATCCAGTCTCCTGGTAGACTTGCACCTGCCTGAACCACGTGTGTATAAGACGCCTATCACCAAGCCAGCCACCAGGGCTATCGTCCACGCCACGACATTCGTCCAGACAAATGCCCAGACCCACGGACCGACCATCGTGCCTGAGGAGTGTTCACCATTACGTTAGCTCTGTGAGTTGGGAAACAGATGTAGTGAATGTAATGATGGCGATGATGATGATAATGATCATTAGCATCAACATCTAAGTGGTACTCATCAATCCTTGATATCAATATCACTTCTGTATATATCTTTTTTATCTATACCACTATGTTGTTATTATGATGTTAATAACGTAAATTGTTAATATCAGTATTGGTAAAAATATCAGTAATGACATGACATATGTCATTAGTACTGTTACAATTAATATTATTATTATTATTATTATTATATTAGTAGCTGTTATTATCAGCGCATTGTCTTAAAGGGTATTTAGTGGTTATATTACCGTCAAATTGTTGTTAATATCATGATGATGAAGATAATCTTGCTGTTATCTGTCATTTCAGCATTATATCCTTCTATGTAAAAAATGAATGAAGTTGATAATGTCAGGATATAGGAATATAATCTACGCAAATAATGTGACCATAATAAAGAAAGATTGAAAGAATTTTTTAAAAATGACAAGAAGGCAATGAACAGACGAGGACTACAGGGGTAAGGGGGAAGGGGAGGATGATGAGGTTCCCCAGATCAAAAAAGATTTTTACCTGCGATTATGAAATGAGAAATGAGTAACATTCATTCGCAAATGATAAGTAAAAGTGAGTCAGGGAATTCTAGTCATTCATTTTAGAGTATGGATCTTCAAACTACTAAAATAGGAAAAGGAGCCAAATATCTGCTTGAAGAATGACGCTTTCGGAATTACACGACAATTAAAAAGCCGTGAACCATCGCAGACAATGCATAACCATCACTCTCCTCAACTCACAAACACCACGTCTAAAACACATGAATTCTAAGCAGGTGCGAAAAGACTTACGAATGTGAAAAGTTAAGTTTCTTGGTCTTCAAGATCGTCAGAAGAGCAGACAACCACCTCAAGACAGCTGTGAATGAGTCAGTCGCAAAGGCTCTTGCTGGAGACGAGGTCCTTCCCCGTCCTTGGGCTTGGCGCTACTGAAACCACCAACCTTCTGTGCCCTGGCGTGACTTCTGGTTCTCGGGGTTTATGTAAAATGTTGGGGGGGCAAAGGAGGAGCATGAATAAGAGGAAGGGAGAGGGGGGAGGGGGAAACTAGCATACGAGGTAAAATGTCTGTCTGAAAATTGATAGATAATTACGTAACTAGAGATATATAACAGTGTCCCAATGAAGGTAATCATAAACCTGATGAAATCAATCAATCATATGTATAGCATTAGAATTTTTTTTATTAAAAATGAAATTCCAACTAGTCGCAGATCCATTTGCTAAAAGAATAATCCCTTAAAGTCATAGACTGGTCCTGAGCCCGAGATCAGGCTGGGAAAAGGAGAAAGAAAGGAAGAAAACAATGTCAGTGTTATCATATATTTGGCTTTGGTAATAAGTAAAGGAAAAAAAATGATAATGATGATAGTAGTAATTAGAGTAGAAATGATCATTACCAATTGTTTGCATAGGTGTAGTAAAAAGGGGGCGAGCCAGGGGAGCGATTGCCCCCACTCTACAAAGAGTACAGTTCCATAGTTACCCAGTTGTCGAGAACATTGACCCCTGCAATTGGCGTTCAAAATGAAATAACCATTATGTCAAGTATTTTCTAAATAAAAAAATCAGACATTTTAATGCAGAAATTATTTTTATTTCTTTGCAACTGCTAAAATCCAGGATCCGCGGCTATTTTGGAGAGGAACCTACTTTGCTCCCCACTTCAAAATATTTTCCTACGCCTATGGTATGTATAGAAGGTCATGATCAAAGTCAGTATCATGAGTCTTAATTGCGGCTTGTTCCTGTAAACGAACCTGTCGTGACCAAAAGCGGTGAGGTTTGTGGTAAGATTAGGTTTTGCGATGCTACTGGCGAACAGGGAATTGTTGATTTCTAAAATGAAATTCGAAAACATATTGATATATAGATATACAAATACACAAGAAAGAGATCACTTCCACTTTGCCTTCAGTGATTTAATAAAAATGTACATACCTGTTATACTGTACAACGCCACAGAGAGATAGGATATAGTAAGCACATTAAAAACAATGGTACAAAAAAACAGTGCCACCTGAACACGCAACTTGAGACAAATGATATGTAACTCTTGCAATTTGATACTTAACTCGAACAGGTGTTCCCATTCACTCCCTCCTCTGTCCTTTATTTTCCCGGAAACTTATTTTCATTCTCATTTCGGTTTCAATACTGATATTATATTTGAGGGGAAAAGGTAATTCAGATATGATAATCATGGAGTAGATTACTAGGGACTTGCTTGTTCTATATATTCTTTTAGATCAAATGCGCCGCGGTTTGGGATGGAGGGAGGAGGAGGGGGTGGCTGCCTCACTCGCCCTGAGGCTGTTTCTATCGGTTGCTCATTTAGTCAGATATTTAGGAAATGTGGGTTTAATGGAGGGAAGTACCCTGTCGATGCTGCTTGACAGATACTGAGAGATGAATGTGGTCAAAGATATAGAAGAGGGAAAGAATTAGCTAATTTTATCTGATGTCTTACAAACACATATCCTGCTTCAAATACGGCATAAAATCACTCGCCAAACCCAGGCGGAAGGACGATGGATTTTACAAGACTTCGTAATTTACTGGTCTAGAAGCTTTGCAATGACCACTGCAATGCTCTCAGTTTGATATTGGATTTAAACTAGATGCATCGATGCATCAAAACCATGTCATATGTTTGATTTGATCATAAATGAATTTTATGCTGTTACATGTATTACTGTTATTTTTAGAATAAGTAATAAAATGCAGTAATGGTTTTGCGTTGATGCCAATGGGAGGACACACACACACACACACAATAAACAATAAAAATACACATATGCAAAATAAGGTTTACCTTGTAATGTTGAGAGGCTTTGAGGAAACTGGAAACAACATTGGGTGGTGAGGGTACTTTTGCAAGGCTCCTATGGACGAGTCGAAGAAAAGACATAAGAAGATGGCGACTTCACATTATGCAACCATGAACATAGCAAGTCACTGAGCCTGGATGATAAGCCAACAGACCAGATAAAGCTGAGCACCCGACATGCCAGAAAAAAGGGAAATATTTAGGCAAAATCTCAATGGACTAAAGACCCTAAAGGCACTGGGATTGTCATGCATATAAAGACATTAGTTCCATAGTAATTAGACTGGAACTTAACACTATGGAGAGTAGAGCCTCAGCAGTTAATAAGAAATAAAGAATGACACACATCAATCTGATTCTCAACCTTAACGCGTAGGGGCTGCCAGACAAGGGGACCTCCATATAATACCGGTCGCCAGATATACTTACCTTCTTAAATGGCGCTACAGGTGCCGCAAGTTCAGGTACAGGAATTGATGCAGTTCAAGATTTGACATCTGCATCAAATGAGGACAAGCCAAGCCCAAGGACCATATAACAACAGGATTGTGTGTGTCAGAGTCAAAGACGATGGTGTTTAGGAAGGACGACATAGAATCTGGGAAGAGCTATGACAGAACAATGTAACTGGCACCACAGAAAAAATAAAACACATCTGTAAGACATGGAAGATCAGAAAACCCATGCCCACCATACTAGGTCCTAAACATGTGCCGTAATGCCCCCCCCCCCCTCAAAAAAAAAACAAAAAAAACTCTAGTTTCCTGTAAATATTAAACAACCTAAAGTAGGAACAACCCAGGAGGTCTTTGGAAAAACATATGCTCTGATGATCAAGTAGGAAACATACAGGTGTTTGGTCTTTGGAGGGAGTCAAACTATCTGTAGAAAATGAAGATAAATAATTCCAGGAAAAAGGAAATGCTATACCTATCTCAGTGACTACTTAAGGTTGTGCAATACTATTTGTTTAAATGAAATTTCTTGGCAGGTAAACTTAGATGCAGATGGAGCAAAGATGGGCATCTCGGCTAAGAATACTATCATCATCATTGTCATCAAATAATTAGTGACACAATGGTAAGGTGAGGTCCCACAATACTTGATAGGAGATTAGCATGACAACCTGGGTCTACTAGATAATAACAAAAGATGCCAACTACCAGGGACTGGTTTAGCATAAGAAATACAATTCTCTCTTTAAGAAAGAAAAGCCTCCAGGAACCACTGTACCCAAAGTTAGGCACAGCTATCCCCATGCTTCAGTGAGGATATGGGGGGGGGGTGAATCCATGGCAAAAAGAAGAGGAATTCACCTCCAGTTTCACCATGAAAATTGGAAAAGTAAGCAGAAGCTGAATACTATACATCAAACAAGACAATAATTTTCTTATTGCAATGGTATTGCCAAGGAATCTATTAGATATGGGGAAAGTGCAACATATAAGCCTTTTTGAGAATATATAAGCCTTTTTTGTCAACAAAGAATCATGAGCAGGGAAAACAAGCTGAGAGGATGCCAAGCCAAACTTTCTGTAATGGATCACGCAAGTTATGGGAGTAATGATTTTTTGATTTTGCTAAAAAAATGCATAGGGTAATCAAATAAACCTTACAATGTCTGCATACCCCAATTGAAGATTTAATGTCAGTGAAGTAGCCATCGGATTATTGGGAAAGCTACACTTAGACAATGTAAGCAATGCCCCTTGCACGCAGTTTTATTAACCATCAATATATTAATATCACTGCAAAAGATAAATCTACGGAAAGAGTTTGTGGTTAATTATATTATGAGGTTTGTCAGCCTCAGGGTAAGACAAGAATTAAGACCACCCTTTATCCCTAAACAGCCCCCTCCCCACATTTATCAGCAGCAAAAAACAACTGAATCTACACACACACATACACACATACACACACACACACACACACACACACACACACACACACACACACACACACACACTCACACACACACACTCACACACACACACACACACAACACACACACACACTCACACACTCACACACACACACACACACACACACACACACACACGCACACACACACACACACACACACACACACACACACACATATATATATATATATATATATATATATATATATATATATATATATATATGAGTGTGTGTGTGTGTGAGAGAGTCTGTGTGTATTTGTGTGTGCGTCTGTGTGTGTGTGTGTGTGTGTGTATATGTGTATATATATATATATATATATATATATATATATATATATATATATATATATATATATATATATATGTTTTGTTCTAGGATGCCAAATAGTTACCGAACAATGAGGCATCAGAACTGAAAAGTTATCCCCTACATATGAAGAAGATTGCATTAATTAATACAATGCAAGAAAACATCATCACCCCAGTTCATATAATGATATGATATCAGGTATATACCGTATATATAAGATACATAATGAAAAACAAGCAGTTCAGCCATGTTAGGAAGCGGCTGCATGAAGGGAGAGGAGAGGATCCTTAGGGAAAGGGGCAGAGGATAGGTTGGTGGGTGTGCAGGCTCGGAGGGGGCGAAGTGGGCAGACCGAAGGGAAGAAGAAGCCACTTGGGAAATGGCTCAGCGGAGGGGCAAGTGGGCTACAGAACCAAATGGAATAGTTTACCCTTAGCTCGATTCATTCGCAGCGAAATAGAAGAGGAAAAAAACTGTCAATTGAAAGAACAACAATAAATGAAACTCAGCCGCTAGGTAAGACTTACCTGTTTGTTCCCTAGAAGCAGATCGAGCTTTAGAAGTAAATGGAAGTTGTGTATATTTTATACATATATATATATATATATATATATATATATATATATATATATATATATATATATATATATGTATATATATATGTACATATATATATATATATATATATATATATATATATATGTGTGTGTGTGTGTGTGTGTGTGTGTGTGTGTGTGTGTGTGTGTGTGTGTGTGTGTGTGTGTGTATGTATGTATATATAAAAATATATGTATATATATATGTATATATATAAATATATATATATATATATATATATATATATATATATATATATATATATATATATATATTACTTGTATGTATATGTATAATGTTTATTTATAATATATGTATATGTATATTACATATATCCATATATATGACCAACAGAAACCGCCAAATGTTGCTTGTGACGTGTACCATGATAGGCGCCGCGACATGCGTTGGGCGTGCTCTTTTCACGTACCCTTATCAACAGGGGAATGCCTGTAAGTAATCGAACCCTCGAATTCATTCGGCCACACACACACACACACACACACACACACACACACACACACACACACACACACACACACACACACACACACACACACACACACGCACACACACACACACACACACACACACACACACACACACACACACACACACACACACACACACATATATATATATATATATATATATATATATATATATATATATATATATACATATCTACACACGTGATTATTTACGAATGGGGATACCTTATTGTATCTTGCTATTCCGCAGATCAGATCTGCATTGCCCGACCTCATGCTTTGGTGTTTGCTGCTAACCGCTTAATGAAATGTTAACCTATAAGTAAGTTAAGTTTTAGGTTTATTCGGACTATACTGGTGAAACAGCATACACGGAAG
>NC_091557.1:11784356-11790169 GCF_042767895.1 Penaeus vannamei | reverse complement strand
GTTTCTAGAAATCATATACCAAGGAGTGGAGGCTAAAGCACTGGATATTGAGCAGAATGTGGAGTATAAAGTTCTTTGGTTGGAAAGAAGGTTAGGAAATGATCATAGACAGGGTGTTAAGAACAATAAATAAAAAAATCATCAGCTTGGGAAATTAGGATTGCATGACAATATATAATAAATGTGACCAATGATAACTGCAGTGAGCTAAAACAAGTACATCTATAGATTCAGAAAGGAAAAAAAAAAACTTGATCAGATAAATAAATAAAAACATGAATCACAACAAATAAGCCAGTGATGAAGGGCTTAATCTGAAAAAGGATGACTGGTGGAATAGGTTTAAAGTGATGAATAAAAAGAAACTAAAGTAAATTCCATGCTGTCAAACAACTGACTAAAATATATGAAGGATAAAGAGATGAGATGGTACAACAGTTAAAGCTGTGAGCCCACTGAATGAACTTGAAAGATGTTGTGGAAACAAAATAACCATAACAAATGAAGACAGAAGAGGAACAAAAAGATGCAAGAAGATCATCAATTCAAAGATGGAATAGGAAAGAATCAGTGACTTCTTCAAACAGACATAAAAAGGGCAAAGTAAAACAATTCACCAGTCGCTGGTGACCAATAATCTTTGTCTGATCTTGCTTACATTTGTCAAACAAACTGCTTGCATTGAAAAAAACTTTCCATTGTGACTAATATAATAAAGTTTAAGAATAGTTAAAAAAAAAAGTCTTAATACAAGAAAATAATAATGGCACAGCACACACAAAATCCAGATCAGTAAACATGTAAAAAAGAACAAGGTCTGTAAATTACCTGTCAGTATTGTAGTCACACATGTCATACTTTGAGCAAATAGGGACATCCTCCTCTTTCAATCCTTTCTTGTATGCTTTCCACATGAGACTAGTGATCCAGGAGTAAGAGACAAAGCCATACAGACCAGTTGAGTCTATTGGCATTTCATCTCTTTCCCTACATAAAAAAATAATGGATATAGTCACACTACTTAGATAGTTATATAAGAATAAATCCTCACAATATAACATTTTCCAAATCAATATTCACAATTCAATTAAATATATGGAGAGGAAACAAACAAGACACCCAAAATATAATACAAAATTCATACATATAAGCAAGCAGGTTTTACTTCCACTTTTTATCTCTAGCTTTATATGCTACTGATAAATAACTTTTATCTATATGTTCACCATTTGTCATGGATGTTCATTTTAATGAATTTCAGTCTAAAACCAACTTACGCTGAAGATTTTCTAACTGGTATAAAATGCTTCAATGAAGGCTGATATTTTGAAAAAGAATGACTTTTCTCATATTTCACAGCAACTTCATCATACCGCTCATATCGAAGGTCACGGGCAATAGCAGCTTCATTAAGTGAAAATCCACGCTCTAATGTGCATTCCATACCCATGTATCTGGAATATAGTTAACTTTAGTTACATCTTTGCATCAATGTTCTAAAAATGGCAATCAACATGAAAATAAAATGGGAAAACAAAGAAAAGATCTTGCTTATCAAACATATACAACATACCACCATTATCAAACATTCTTTTACATAATCAAGTATAAACACAATATAAGCAAAAATTCACCCTTCATCTAGAGCATCATCAATATCTTGATCTATATCTGCCTCATCATCATTATAAGAAGAATTATCATCAGCACTGTAAGATGCATCACCCTGCACCAGTGACTCTGATACTGGAAGATCTGCCTCCTCTGCAGGTGGAAGAAAAGCTACTCTCACAGCATTCTCCTTAATCACTTTTGGGTCAGCTTCAGCTTGAGTGCAAGACTCAATCAAAGGCACAGCTTCATTCTCCCCGTCTTCTTGATGAGACTGACTTAGGGTTTCTCTGTGCTGTAGGATTTAAATTACAATCAATTTCTTTTTCATAGAATAATATTCAGTCTGTACTCCAAATCACTTTAAATACTGGACCATAATTTAAGAAAACTTTATATTCCAAACATTAATAAAATCAAAATCATTCTAATATAAGTCAACATTATCTTTATTACTATTCAAAACTCCCAGAGACTCCACTCACTTCTTGTGTTTCTTCATCATGAGAACTAGGTATATTATTCTCTGGTGGATCCATCTTATGAAAGTGTTGTGGTCTCTCTTTTCATCTGGGATACCTTTTATCAGAAAAACAAAATTGTTATGATAAACATAAGCAAGTGATGCCTAATTACATATACAATCAAATAAACGCTATAATGTACAACTTGCTGCAAATGAAGACAAATAGAAAAGAAACCAATAGAAGAGAAAGATACACATTTAGCATTTTGCCTGTAAGAATGATGAGTGACTGTGTAGTAGGAATAGTAGTAGAAAAAACAATGCAACGTGGAGCCATAAAGTATTCAAGGTCACTGCACACCTAACCAACAGTGTGACTTGAATTTTATTACATACATAACCACTTTTATCCCTGAAAATATAATAAAATATCCAAGAATATTCGTTTTGGGCCATGTTCCAAGCAATGTCATATATAACAGATCTTATTTGCAGCCTTCAAACATTTTCAATTAATCATTATCTTTGGTGCTTACAAATTAGACAGGTAGCAAAATACAAAGTTACAAAGCAAAAGAACATGGTGAAACAAATTTAAAAATAATTCTGGCCATTATTCTACAATTTGGAAAGATAAGATAATTTGGATTTCCAATAAAAAACTCCAATAATAAAACCAATTCAAGCTTTTTGATTAAAATTTTTTTTAGCTGTGTAATCTCATTGTGCAAAGAGCATTTCGTCAGTGCATATCATGGCCATGTTCACCAGTGTGGAATGGTTACCATCAAGCTGATGTGACAGTTATTTATCACTAATAGAATACATAACTACTTAAAGAAGTCAGTGTTTGTGGGGTTTTGACTTTACACCTTAGAAGTTGCTGTAAATTCTCTGAACAGAGTTATATAAAGACAGAGCAAATTAAAGTGATGACTATAAAGAAAATGCAAGACAACACCAGCAGCTACAAAAAACAATCTACAGCAAGTAAAGTTACGGGCATTATTACTTATCAAAGTCAATGAATCTGTGGCTGTATGGCTAAATCCAGCAATGCTGGGTTCTATGCATTTTGCATGCTCATCTGCTGCATGTATCAGGATTTTGCAATTGCTTGCAATTTTTGTTTCATACAATCCATCAGTCCTTGAGTATGGTTTACACTAGTATATAATGTCAATGTAAGAGTTGCATATCATATATATATATATATATATATATATATATATATATATATATATATATATATATATATATATATATACACATATATATATATTGGTGGTTGGTAGATATCATTGTTCCAGTGAAAACCAAGTACACAGAAGGAAAATATACTTGGTATCATTCTTAATATTATAGGGACAGAAGTCTATGGCAAGATGTTTGCCATAAGGAGTTTGTATAACCCACATCAAGCATATATTTCTGTATGTCAAATTCCCTACTGCAAGAGAGTTAAGGTCAGTATAAACCTATTCAAAATGGTATCAACAGATGAATGAACATGCCATTCATGGTGTTCATCTACTTTGTACATCAACAAGGTGAGGTGTGTAGACACCTGCAAACAAGATCATCCATGAATGATGCAAACATTATCCTTTTAGAAATAGTATAAAAATATAAAAGAAAACACATTTCACAAAGAACAGTACATAACTGGGGTCAAATGTTCATACAGAGTCCAAGGAATAGCATGGTCAGGAACTTTCAGTTAAAAAATATGCTAAATTAGCGGGTCTCACATCAATTTTCATTGATACCTTCCAACAAAGATGTTATATTTCTAAAACTGATTACTGAATAGCTAACAATTTTATAGAATTCATCTCCCCATAAGTCAAAGATTTAGCTCTAAAATCTTCATACTGACGACTATAGTTTCAGACAATAAAATTGATCATCCTTATTGCTCATAATCATTGACTTTCATTGCAATATTTGACTAGATATTGGGTTATGAGTGATTTTGTCATTATAAGTATATTCATAACAAATTACAGGAATAACAGGAGCTGAATATTTTCAAGATTAATTTCATGTACTATCATACAGATACATATTAATTAACAAAGTCTAATGATAATTCATAAATATAATATAAAATGTATATATACTTATGAAGATAAGATAACTACCTTGTCCATAAAAGAAAATGCAAAAAAAAGTGACACTGTTGGTCATATACTTAAAGAATTTGTGGAATCCACTCTTTGAAGCACAAAATCATCTACTAAGGAATAATACCGCAAAAAATAAAATAATATACCAAAATAACACAAGCGAATAAGAACAATGTATTTTTGAAATTGACAGTCCTAAAATTACGTTAAGACTTCCTATAATTGTAAAGATTCTAGCATAAGAAAATTGTCTTAAGAACTGATTTGCTTTACACAATGTCTTTAAGCACACGGCCATAAGTATCTTCCTTGTGTATGCTTCAATTCATTTAGGATTACATGTTAAAGGTTAACAAAAAAGATACATATACTTGGGGAAAATACCAAGAAATAGGTTTTGGTCTTTCTATTAAGAAACAAGAAAATAAACCAAGTTTTCTTTGTTTTTTCCTTTCCAAACGTATTAGATGTGATGATGATTACGGCATGGATATGCAAATAAAGAAATTGATGATATGTTTTAACATCTCCAATAATTTTTCAACTTGACATCATTTAGAAGACATTTGACCTCAAGAATTTAATATTTTTAATGCCATTCATTGAATGATATGACAACTGCTTGTAATTAAAATTTCTAGTAATTGTTATGCCTACACATCTGCTAACAATATAGTGTCTGCTCCTATTGGCCCACCAGCAAGGACCAACGCATCTCTATTTTGTATCTTCTCCGAAAATGAAGCTCACAATATATCCATCATCAAATCAATCTCTATCTCGGCAAAATACACAAAGTGGAGGTTTGCAGGTCCTTGTCATAGCACAATGCATGGAGTCCATGGCAATCACTTGACACTGTTCCACTATCTGGTTGCACTTGTGTAAGCCTTCCATCACTAATGACAAATCAAGTGGTTCTGGAACACAAGCCAATCACAAAATATAGATACCACTTAAAAAGCCTCTGCCAGGGCGTTCTTAACGTTTTAAATAAGATCCTCAACAAGAGGAGTTATGGTTTATTCCCACAGGTTCACTGACTGTGTCTGAACAATCTGTATGAGGGAACATGCAATGGACAGCTGTGCATATTTCACCTCAGCTATGATGCTGGGCAACTTTATGACACATGACATCAATCTTTTTCTAAAAAATCAATTAACTATAATATAATAATAATAATAAAAAAACAATGATGCTAGTCAAAATAAGGTAAATATGATCCAATATACCGACGCAGCTCCTTAAAATAAGTAAATGGAGTATCGCTTCCAGATAAACTGAAGTAGAATGACACTAATCTTTTAAAAAATGCCAAGTAGCAAATCAAAATGATACTATTATCCATTAGAGACAAAATCTGATAAAGCCACCACCTGTTAGCAGCACCAGGGCCTTGCAGGGGGCCAGCACCAACCTCCGGCACACGTTCTACCTCTGCTTTATACAATATCACACTTTTACAAACCCCAAACACATGCCAGGCAAGTACCTTACGCTTCCATTCGTATTCTTATATGTGTCGGAAATGCTGTCAGAGGCCAATAACAGCGAGCAAGCCTTCCCTTCTCTTAGTGAGACCGCTGACAGAACCACAGTCAGCG
>NC_091557.1:11774356-11776856 GCF_042767895.1 Penaeus vannamei | reverse complement strand
GCTGATTTAACTCAAATATATTCTTCAAGAATGTGGTAGCACAAACCTTGTATATAGTAGTTACCCCTAAAATATAGTCTTCTGCTTTCTCAGTTATAGTTAATATTCTTTCAAATATATGTAAACTGATATCTATTTTACAATATTATGCTTCTAAAATTTGTAATAAATAAAATAAAAAATGAATTAAAAAATGATTTAAATAGATATAATAAAATTGGGATAAATTAGCATAACAAATTCGTTTACTTATATTTTTAGATCATAGAATGGATTTGCCCCTCCGACACCGCTTCATCGATGTCAAATTTTATCTCTTTAAAGTTTATCTTGAACGAGATTTCCTCCCTTGGAGTTGAAATCTTACAAATCAGCATATTATTGAAAACTGGGATAACCGAAGTATACACATGCGATAATTGCCACCAAAGTACAATCTATCGCACATTCTGCAAATAAAAATAATCGTGCATAAACTTTTTCTAAGTTTCGTCATAGAAAATTTACGAGTGGAAATTGAGACGTATATGCAAATCAAATATTTTCATTTAACCTTACCAAGTTGATGTATCTATCAACCTGCCTAATCTATGGATGTATGTATGTAAGTACTGTACATATTCTCTGCCTATATCTCAATCTCTATCTAGTTCTCTTTCTTTTTTTCTCTCGTTTTCCTCCACTGCATTCCCGCCCTCCCTCTCTCTCTCATTCTTTCTCTCGCTTTCCTCCATTGTATTCCCTTCCTCCCTCACTCACTCTCTTTCTTTCACAAAGAAAATTGAGAAAACTGCTTTGATCAGCAGTATCAGCAAGGAACACTAACTCGTCGAGACCCACCTAAGAGCAAATTTGTCAGAAGGAAGTGGCCAAAGTGGTTGGTCGCCATTGCTAACTCTAAACCCTCGGGAGTCAACTTCTTTGTGGTATAGCCTGGTATTCCCGCGTTGTTGATCTGTAAATCGGGGGGGGGGGGGGGGAATTATAAGTTGAAAAACAATACTTGAAAAAAACATGATTTTGGGAGGAAAAAAACTTAAGAATCTTTTTTTTTTTTGGTGATCGGAAAAAAATGAAAATTTAATAACAATATAAGAAAAAAACGTGATTTGGGGAGGAAAATGTTAAGAAAAAGTTTTTTGAGTGATCAGGGAAAAAACAACAACTAAACATTGAATAACAAAATATGATTTTGTGTGTATGTGTGGGTGGGTGCTTCACGCACAGGGTGATGTGAAGTGATGGTATGGTAGTCTAGTTAGTATTAAGTACTTGCATGCCTTCTCCCTTGCAGCTGCCAACGCTGGCTAGCCTAGTGCGAAAAAGGGAGCAACCCTGCATAACCCTCCCCCAGTTAGTGCACAGCCTCTCATCATCGAGACCTGCAGTGCCTCCTCTTGCCCTCTCATGGAAACTGGGTACCTTGCGGTCCCAGGCTAAACTATGGGGGATCTCGGAACAGCAGGAGGCCCCAGAGGTCATGGCCCAGCGTCATGTGGACACGCCCTGGCCCTGTACCAACTCCTGCCCGTAAGCCTCCTGGGGTTAATGGGAGGCTCAGGGGAGGTGGGCCTTGCCAGTCCTCCTCCCCCCAGATATAACCAATCGGCAATGTTTGGTATAAATGGAAAGGCTGGGAGGAGGGGGAAAAGTCCCTCCTACCCTGCAAGTGAGGCGGACTATGGGCCATGCTGGGAGGAGGGGGAAAAGTCCCTCCTACCCTGCAAGTGAGGCAGACTATGGGCCATGCTGGGAGGGCGACTGTTGGAGCACAGGCTGGGAACAGGAACTACTCGTCTCGCCTGCGTTCTGGCAGCCGCCAGCTCACAGTGAAGCTTGTGGGGGAAAGCCCTTGGAACCCCACAGGTGGATGATGGGGCCCGCAGCCCACCACCCCCTTTTATATGGGACAGCGTCGGCGGGGGTGGCAGAGGTGGCATCCACCCGGAGTGACTGCCCGAGGCTGAACCTCAGATGCTTGTCATGCAGCTCGTCTGACAGGGGATCAGGAACTGCACTGTTCTCATGTGCGCAGAACTCGGTCTCTGTTAAGAAGAGACAAGGAACACTTTATTAGGAGGAGGTAGAGGGCCATTTCTTAGTAAATGACCTTCGTCCTGCATACCAAGCCCTGAGAAAGTTGAACTCCTAGCCCTCTGTACAGGTGACAGCAGTTCGCTTAGTAAGTGGTCAGATCGTTTGAGATCCTGTTGCGGTGCGGGAACGTTGGGCTGAGTATTTTGACCAGCTGTACCTGGTTGACCCTCCAACAGTTAACTTGGATATGGGTAGTGCCGAGATCCCGTGAGGATCCTCCCTCCCTAACTGAAGTTAAGGGAGTGATCTCCAAGCTGAAGAGTGGTAAAGCAGCAGGTATCTGCGGCATACCAGCTGAACTATTAAAGGCTGGTGGTGAACCTATGGTGGGGGGGTTACATGCTGTCCTAGCTGCCATCTGGTGGTCCGGTACCGTTCCTCCTGACCTGTTGAGGGGTATGTC
>NC_091557.1:11764356-11769356 GCF_042767895.1 Penaeus vannamei | reverse complement strand
GGGGGCAAAGGAGGAGCATGAATAAGAGGAAGGGAGAGGGGGGAGGGGGAAACTAGCATACGAGGTAAAATGTCTGTCTGAAAATTGATAGATAATTACGTAACTAGAGATATATAACAGTGTCCTAATGAAGGTAATCATAAACCTGATGAAATCAATCAATCATATGTATAGCATTAGAATTTTTTTTTATTAAAAATGAAATTCCAACTAGTCGCAGATCCATTTGCTAAAAGAATAATCCCTTAAAGTCATAGACTGGTCCTGAGCCCGAGATCAGGCTGGGAAAAGGAGAAAAAAAGGAAGAAAACAATGTCAGCGTTATCATATATTTGGCTTTGGTAATAAGTAAAGGAAAAAAAAAATGATAATGATGATAGTAGTAATTAGAGTAGAAATGATAATTACCAATTGTTTGCATAGGTGTAGTAAAAAGGGGGCGAGCCAGAGGAGCGACTGCCCCCACTCTACAAAGAGTACAGTTCCATAGTTACCCAGTTGTCGAGAACATTGACCCCTGCAATTGGCGTTCAAAATGAAATAACCATTATGTCAAGTATTTTCTAAATAAAAAAAATCAGACATTTTAATGCAGAAATTATTTTTAAACTGCTAAAATCCAGGATCCGCGGCTATTTTGGAGGGGAACCTACTTTGCTCCCCACTTCAAAATATTTTCCTACGCCTATGGTATGTATAGAAGGTCATGATCAAAGTCAGTATCATGAGTCTTAATTGCGGCTTGTTCCTGTAAACGAACCTGTCGTGAGGTTTGTGGTAAGATTAGGTTTTGCGATGCTACTGGCGAACGGGGAATTATTGATTTCTAAAATGAAACTCGAAAACATATTAATATATAGATATACAAATACATAAGAGAAATCACTTCCACTTTGCCTTCAGTGATTTAATAAAAATGTACATACCTGTTATACTGTACAACGCCACAGAGAGATAGGATATAGTAAGCAAATTAAAAACAATAGTACAAAAAAACAGTGCCACCTGAACACGCAACTTGAGACAAATGATAAGTAACTCTTGCAATTTGATACTTAACCCGAGCAGGTGTTCCCATTCACTCCCTCCTCTGTCCTTTATTTTCCCGGAAACTTATTTTCATTCTCATTTCGGTTTCAATACTGACATTATATTTAAGGGGAAAAGGTAATTCAGATATGATAATCATGGAGTAGATTACTAGGGACTTGTTTGTTCTATATATTCTTTTAGATCAAATGCGCCGCGGTTTGGGATGGACGGAGGAGGAGGGGGTGGCTGCCACACTCGCCCTGATGCTGTTTCTATCGGTTGCTCATTTAGTCAGATATTTAGGAAATGTGGGTTTAATGGAGGGAAGTACCCTGTCGATGCTGCTTGACAGATACTCAGAGATGAATGTGGTCAAAGATATAGAAGAGGGAAAAGAATTAGCTAATTTTATCTGATGTCTTACAAACACACATCCTGCTTCAAATATGGCATAAAATCACTCGCCAAACCCAGGCGGAAGGACGATGGACGTAATTTACTGGTCTAGAAGCCTTGCAATGACCACTGCAATGTTCTCAGTTTGATATTGGATTTAAACTAGATGCATCGATGCATCAAAACCATGTCATATGTTTGATTTAAGATCATAAATGAATTTTATGCTGTTACATGTATTACTGTTATTTTTGGAATAAGTAATAAAATGCAGTAATGGTTTTGCGTTGATGTCAATGGGAGGACACACAAACACACACACACACACAATAAACAATAAAAATACACATATGCAAAATAAGGTTTACCTTGTAATGTTGAGAGGCTTTGAGGAAACTGGAAACAACATTGGGTGGTGAGGGTACTTTTGCAAGGCTCCTATGGACGAGTCGAAGAAAAGACTTATAAGAAGATGGCGACTTCACATTATGCAACAATGAACATAGCAAGTCACTGAGCCTGGATGATAAGCCAACAGACCAGAAAAAGCTGAGCACCCGACATGCCAGAAAAAAGGGAAATATTTAGGCAAAATCTCAATGGACTAAAGACCCTAAAGGCACTGGGATTGTCATGCATATAAAGACATTAGTTCCATAGTAATTAGACTGGAACTTAACACTATGGAGAGTAGAGCCTCAGCAGTTAATAAGAAATAAAGAATGGCACACATCAATCTGATTCTCAACTTAACGCGTAGGGGCTGCCAGACAAGGGGACCTCCATATAATACCGGTCGCCAGATATACTTACCTTCTTAAATGACGCTACAGGTGCCGCAAGTTCAGGTACAGGAATTGATGCAGTTCAAGATTTGACATCTGCATCAAATGAGGACAAGCCAAGCCTAAGGACCATATAACAACAGGTTTGTGTGTGTCAGAGTCAAAGACGATGGTGTTTAGGAAGGACGACATAGAATCTGGGAAGAGCTATGACAGAACAATGTAACTGGCACCACAGAAAAAATAAAACACATCTGTAAGACATGGAAGATCAGAAAACCCATGCCCACCATACTAGGTCCTAAACATGTGCCGTAATGCCCCCCCCCTCAAAAAAAACAAAAAAAAACCTCTAGTTTCCTGTAAATATTAAACAACCTAAAGTAGGAACAACCCAGGAGGTCTTTGGAAAGACATATGCTCTGATGATCAAGTAGGAAATATACAGGTGAGTTTGGTCTTTGGAGGGAGTCAAACTTTCTGTAGAAAATGAAGATAAATAATTCCAGGAAAAAGGAAATGCTATACGTATCTCAGTGACTACTTAAGGTTGTGCAATACTATTTGTTTAAATGAAATTTCTTGGCAGGTAAACTTAGATGCAGATGGAGCAAAGATGGGCATCTCGGCTAAGAATACTATCATCATCATTGTCATCAAATAATTAGTGACACAATGGTAAGGTGAGGTCCCACAATACTTGATAGGAGATTAGCATGACAACCTGGGTCTACTAGATAATAACAGAAGATGCCAACTACCAGGGACTCTGGTTTAGCATAAGAAATACAATTCTCTCTTTAAGAAAGAAAAGCCTCCAGGAACCACTGTACCCAAAGTTAGGCACAGCTATCCCCATGCTTCAATGAGGATATGGGGGGGGGGGAGAATCCATGGCAAAAAGAAGAGGAATTCACCTCCAGTTTCACCATGAAAATTGGAAAAGTAATCAAAAGCTGAATACTATACATCAAACAAGACAATAATTTTCTTATTGCAATGGTATTGCCAAGGAATCTATTAGATATGGGGAAAGTGCAACACATAAGCCTTTTTGAGAATATATAAGCCTTTTTGCCTATGTCTACAAAGAATCATGAGTAGGGAAAACAAGGTGAGAGGATGCCAAGCCAAACTTTCTGTAATAGATCACGCAAGTTATGGGAGTAACAATTTTCTGATTTTGCTGAAAAAGTGTATGGGGTAATCAAACGAATAAACCTTACAATGTCTGCATACCCCAATTGAAGATTTTATGTCAGTGAAGTAGCCATCGGAGTATTGGGAAAGCTACACTTAGACAATTTATTATTATTATTATTTATTAACCGTCAATATATTAATATCACTGCACAAGATAAATCTACGGAAAGAGTTTGTGGTTAATTATATTATGAGGTTTGTCAGCCTCAGGGTAAGACAAGAATTAAGACCACCCTTTATCCCTAAACAGCCCCCTCCCCACATTTATCAGCAGCAAAAAACAACTGAATCTACACACACACACACATACACACACACACACACACACACACACACACACACACACACACACACACACACACACACTCACACACACACACACACACACACACACACACACACACACACACACACACATATATATATATATATATATATATATATATATATATATATATATATATATATATATGAGTCCGTGTGTGTGTGTGAGAGTCTGTGTGTATTTGTGTGTGCGTCTGTGTGTGTGTGTGTGTGTGTGTGTGTGTGTGTGTGTGTGTGTGTGTATATATATATATATATATATATATATATATATATATATATATATATATATGTTTTGTTCTAGGATGCCAAATAGTTACCGAACAATGAGGCATCAGAACTGAAAAGTTATCCCCTACATATGAAGAAGATTGCATTAATTAATACAATGCAAGAAAACATCATCACCCCAGTTCATATAATGATATGATATGAGGTTCGTTCCGTATATATAAGATACATAATGAAAAACAAGCAGTTCAGCCATGTTAGGAAGCGGCTGCATGAAGGGAGAGGAGAGGATCCTTAGGGAAAGGGACAGAGGATAGGTTGGTGGGTGTGCAGGCTCGGAAGGGGCGAAGTGGGCAGGCCGAAGGGAAGAAGAAGCCACTTGGGAAATGGCTCAGCGGAGGGGCAAGTGGGCTACAGAACCAAATGGAATAGTTTACCCTTAGCTCGATTCATTCACAGCGAAATAGAAGAGGAAAAAAAATGCCAATTGAAAGAACAACAATAAATGAAACTCAGCCGCTAGGTAAGACTTACCTGTTTGTTCCCTAGAAGCAGATCGAGCTTTAGAAGTAAATGGAAGTTGTGTATATTTTATACATACATATATATATATATATATATATATATATATATATATATATATGTATATATATATATATATATATATATATATATATATATATGTGTGTGTGTGTGTGTGTGTGTGTGTGTGTGTGTGTGTGTGTGTGTGTGTGTGTGTGTGTGTGTGTGTGTATGTGTGTGTGTATGTGTGTGTGTATGTATATATAAAAATATATGTATATATATAAATATAAATATATATATATATATATATATATATATATATATATATATATATATATATATATATATATATTACTTGTATGTATATGTATAATGTTTATTTATAATATATGTATATGTATATTACATATATCCATATATATGCCCAACAGAAACCGCCAAATGTTGCTTGTGACGTGTACCATGATAGGCGCCGCGACATGCGTTGGGCGTGCTCTTTTCACG
>NC_091557.1:11744327-11746827 GCF_042767895.1 Penaeus vannamei | reverse complement strand
AATAATGTATATAGTAAATATAAATGATGCAAATACTAAATGCGTGTGTCACACCTGGCCTTGTCAAATCTAAACACAGTGCTCTGGTGCGACAAGGCCAGATGCTCACATTTTGTGCGGAAATCGCTGATAAATCGTGACCTCCGACGATAACTCTCAGCAGCGGAATGGAAACGCGTAGCATGGAGCACTGTACACCTCTTGACATTTATGATTAGTGAGTTAATGGGAATATCCACCTTATTTTTTCAAACTGTTTTTGGCGGTTTTAGAATTACACCCCGATTAACGCCAGAAAGGAGTAGCTCTATGGATAACATTTTTCCTTTTTAATGTATATATATATATATATATATATATATATATATATATATATATATATATATATATATATATATATATATACTATATATATACACACAAATGTATGGACACACACACACACACACACACACACACACACACACACACACACACACACACACACACACACACACACACACACACACACACACACACACACACACACACACACACACACACACACATACATATATATATATATATATATATATATATATATGTATATATATATTTATTTATTTATTTATATTGTATTATTTCATATCATACTGTGCCCAGTACCGCCTTTAACCGGCAATAATTATATGTTCACAAATATTCGTGTGTGGTTAGTGGGTTTAAATACGCAATATTCAGCACTGGGTCCAAAATACATACATATAAATGGATACCACACTGCAAGCAAAAACTTAAGTAATAAAGTATTTTAGGACGATTTTGAAAATGGTGTCCGATTTTCATCGATCCAAACCGCAGTCCCAACGAAAAGATTCCTCCCTAACGGCCAGTTTGTTCAAATTGTTCGAGGCGTGACCCAATGAATATTCATATATGCGGACGCATATACACAGAAATAAATTCACATCTGCCTGGTAAATATACATTTATCTATATATATCCGGTAGATATACATGTCTAAACTAATAGATATATATTTATTTCTGTGTACATGCACGTCTGTATAGGGAATATTCTTTGGGATGGGTCACGTACAAATTTAATAACCGACAGTAAACAAGCATAAATGAAAGTGAATAATTTCCAACGTTCAGCATTTTATTTGAATACAAATGACCAAAAATTATCACTTAGCTATGAACTTATATTGTCTTACACTGAAGAACTAACGTCAACCTACAACAACATCTGTCATAAACTTTCCCAAACATTCCGGTAACTAAATGGTGATGAATGAAAATGTGGATCGTTACAACATATATGCCTAGTTCTACAAGTTTCCTGGAGCATTTTCCTGGTTTCGTCGACTGGCTTTCTTCCACCGGGTTACTGGTATTCACGCCTCGCTCTTCTCTGCTTCTTCCGGTACTGCCTCAGCAACGCGGCGATGTTGGGCGGGATCCCTGACGAGACGCGGTGGGTGTGCACCTTGGCCACCCTGCGCGTCCCTCCCACGCGGCGGTCCATGAGGGAGGAGAGCTGGCGCTTGGGCCTCCTTCGCCTCGCCTGCCTCAGCAGCTTCCGGTACTTCTCCGGGATTCCTCCGTACAGCTGGACCGAGTGCTGCTTCGCGAGCTGCTTCTTCTTGCCTATGCGCTGGCTGCCCGCGAGTCCCGAGGCCCCGGGTCCTCCTGCCGAAGAGATTGGAACCGTAAAGGGATTTGCAAAACCGCGGTAGACATTTACTTTCCAAATACAACAGTGACAATAGTGGAAATTTTCATGTTTGGCAATGAAACAAATTCCATTAAAAAAATCTATGAACTGCGGATACCGAAACCAAAAAGAATATTTCTGATTCATATTTATATTTCCTCTGAATTAACAGAAGCTAATATCCAGCACATAAAATGTTTGTGATTTGCATTTTGTTCCTGGTATCTTGATGCGTTCGATTCAATCTTGGTCAAATATTTAGTACGGTATATTGACCGCCTGGATAAGCAATAAAACTTAAAAATCTTTAAAAAGTGTTTTATCATAATCAGTTATCTTTTACAAATCGTCTGCGGCATATGACGTGACGAAAAAAATAAAATCCCAAATTCAAAGCACCCTGGACATGGATGCATTTTCATTCTCGTATGTAAAATAATGACCTTGGTAAGACGTATATATCTTTCCAAGTGATCTTTTTTTCTTATTTTCGAAGGCTGTCGTCATAAAATTCAATTTCAGTTAATGTTCGCAACATTGCTAGCTTCATTTGTGGAATCGAAGACGCTACTGCAAAAATGGGGTCATTCTTATTTTGTGTAAATTGTGAGGATTAGGAGGGGGCATTTTGTGAAAAGCTACACAACGAAATTAGTGAATAAGGTGTAAAATGGTTGGCAATACTGTCCGTTGCAAGCCAAGTCCATCAGACCGCTTCATTTCACCTTGAATTGGTGCATCAGATATTCGTGTCTTTGCATTCATAAGTAAATATATGTATGCATTAGAAGCATTATATTGC
>NC_091557.1:11714663-11717163 GCF_042767895.1 Penaeus vannamei | reverse complement strand
TTCTCAACGATGGACCAGGATAATGACCGCCGGGAAGGTAATTCAAACTTTCAAACTTTATACATGTCGATATATTTTTATATTATATTACACCTCCTTTCTGCTTTTATAAAGTGTCAACCTGATAGTCCAGTCAGCTGGTTGGAACTCAGCAACTTGTGTTCCTGTTGTATGAACTCCTACATTTTATTACCGCATCCCTTCGCCCCACTAGGGAAAAGCTGCTCAAAAAGCTTCGGCTACGGAGGCTGGTGGTACAACAACTGCTACCGCCTCAACCCGACCGCTCCCCTTGGGAACCGCAACGGAGACAACACCAAGGCCCGCCTCTACTACTGGGGACCGGACATCTACACAGTCCAAGGCATCCAGGCTCTGCAGCTCAAGATCCGAAAGAACTAGCCACGCGCTGGCGCCCCCTCCCTCCCGTGTTACTTCGAGAAAGAGTGTTTGTGACGAGGTGTTCATAGTCGGACTGAACTCACTAAGGGCAAAGGGCTGTCCAACCTCGCCTCCCCCAGAAGGGAAAGGTTTAAACATGGCACTACTTCTGTTTGTTATACACAGAACATTCGAGGCCTGCAATAACAGTTCGTTTTCCTGATGTGTGATGATGTATATACACAGAAACAAACACATAGAAGTCCGGTGTTCCCTTTAAGGTTAACTGTGTCTTTCACTGGGTTCTCTTGCCTATTGACCGTAGTTACTTAGCTTCGTCTGTATGTTCTGATTTCTTTAATCATCATATATCTTAATATTTAATTTGTTATTTTGACATTATGTCCATCCAGGTTTAGGAAGACTCCATCCCGAAAACTCACACTTATTTATTTACTTGAGTTTTAAGAGAAGTGTTGATAAGGATTACTGTTTATATCGTGGTGCTGCTACTTTATATTTAAAGTCTGCCACCGGTAAGCAGAAAGTCGACCTATGAGCTTTGCTTATTGAGATGAAATTCACTCGCAACACTCTCATAAAATTCCTTTACCCAGGATGCTGGAATTTAGCAGTCATTACTAACATAATACTAAGAATTACTCATCTGTACCAAGGAACTTTATAGCAATGCATCTAGAATACCATGTAGCTATGCCAAAAAAAAAAAAAGATGTACTGAAGGCATGTAATTAAGATGTTATTTTCTGAATGTCTGTGTTAGCTATTAATCCGCAATCCATGGCGCTTCTATGCATTTCAGAGATCTTCATTTGTTTACTTTTAAATCCACTCACGAAATAAAGAAAAACGTTCTGTAGGTACGTTTCTTTTTACCCTGAAAAAAAAAGATGCTACAGTGATTTATACATATGTATTTTATTTTAAAAGGTATTCATTCCTTTTATTCACGACAGGATAAGAAAAATTGGCTTCTCCAGACATTGTTACTCTGCACACAGCAAATATTTCAAGGCATAATCATAGAAAAATTATAGTCTGTATATATGCGTTTTGAAAGACCAACGATGATTCAACGGCATACACGTTGGTTCTCGGGCATACTTTTTTTTTTCTTTTTCCCAAACAAAAGGAAATAAGTGATCGATTATGACACTCTTTTAGACTGCCATCACGTGTTGTAGTATCGAAGTTTTGACGCATATTGATTCAATCGTGATACATACTCATGGTTTTCAGGAAGCTTAACACCATATATATAAATTATATATATATATATATATATATATATATATATATATATATATATATATATATATATATATAATATAAGAATTTTTCATATGTAAATTTCATTATACTTTATTCTGTTCAATTTTATGCAATTTGTGTAACTTCGTCGTATTAGTGTTCTTCATATACCAATTCATTTAAATGTAGGCCTATTCTTATTGCATTTACTGTACCGTTAAGTCTTGTGGGTAGCGTAGCATAACGGTCTTTAAGGCTCGTGGGTGTGGGAATGAATTCATTCCTCTATTAAGTGTGTCTGTTATTATAACGGTCACAGAAACATTTTTAACCCTTAATATTTTATTCAACAAGAAAAAAAAACAATAAACAAATGGCATATCATTATGGAAATCTTAGCAATAAACACAATAATTTAAATAAGTAATATTCTCAAATAATTCAATTCATATCTAAAGTTAATTCTATATACCCTCCCTTCTCCTACTAATTATGAATCGATGACATTTTCATAAACGTTAATAAAAATATACGTGAGACAGAATCGAGACCCTCACACCCAGTCTAACCGTGTTCCTTCCGCGATTGTACCTAGGCCATAAGCCGATGATTTCCCTTCCTTTCATCTTTATAATTTTCCTCTTTTACACTTCGCTCTAATAACTAACACCATTCTCTATCTATTCATTGATACCCCCTAGAAGTGTCACCTGCGACCACTTCCATTACAGTATTCCTATCCACAAGGCATTATGGTGTGCTGTTTTCGCCACATTCTGCGACAGGAACAACGAAGGGAAGGGCAAGAAAACACACGAATATGCCGAAGGTCTTTTCACTATTGCTT
>NC_091557.1:11704663-11707163 GCF_042767895.1 Penaeus vannamei | reverse complement strand
CATAAGGCTCATTCAAATGTTGCAGTGGTTCTGATTTTCAGTCCATGTAGCCAGCATATTCCCATCCTTTCAATCAGGGTGCCACAAAAATATCTTGCTAGGAATAACTTTTGAGACGTATTTGAAAACTTGAGAACTAACACCTTTAGTCTTATCTTGAAATACACTTTTTTTTAAATCACTAATGGCATTAAAACTTTGTAAAGAAAAATCATATTGAAGTAAGACACCAGAAACTGGACTGTAAAACGGGCATTAACTGTATATGAATGTCAGTGTGTACTGACAAATAAAAGTAGAAAATGGTAAACTGACAAATAATATTGATTTGAAACAATACAAAAGAGCAGTTATGCATAGATTTTTTAGATTCAGATAAAGATATCTGACAAAATGTTCATTAAACTTTATTACTGATCGATAGGGAGCAAGATGTATTGACGTTAATCTTTTACAGGTTGAAAAATTCCAACCTTCTGAGAAGTTATTTAAGAAATACGTTGGAAAAATATGCCTTGAGAAGTTTGAAGGCCTAAGGGGTTTTGAAGGAAATGTCACTAACCGCATGGTGGAAACTCAGCGTAAGGCTGAGAGTGAAAGGTTAGTTTGCTCAAAGTATATTTGTATATTGCTTGTGCATAGTTGATGGTGTAATGAATATTTGTTCGGATGTGAAATAACAAATATGTATATATATATATATATATATATATATATATATATATATATATATATATATATATATATATATATATATATACATATATATAACTAGAAAGATTTTAAATATCATTGAAAGGGATATTTTAACTTATAAAGGTTAATCATAGTTTATTGATCATATCTTTTAGCATGTTGCTTGTAACATTGTAACATTACAGGCAGCGAGTACGTGACAAAGCTGAAAGGGCTACAGTAGAGCAGGTCTTGGATCCTAGAACTCGCATGATCCTCTTCAAATTTCTTAACAAGGGAACAATAGCTGAGGTAGGTTATTACTTTAATTATCTGGACATGTGAATGTCAGGTGTAATTTTAATATTATAACTCTTCTCATTTAATTTTAATGTCATTTCTCTTGATTGTAAACATTTTTGGTTTTGAATAGTTCTTGAACTCAAACAGAAAAGATTTTAGTGATTATCATTCTTCTTCAGATTAATGGCTGTATATCTACGGGTAAAGAAGCTAATGTTTATCATGCCTTAAGCAGTGATGGCCAGAATTATGCAGTTAAGATCTACAAAACTTCCATCCTGGTATTCAAAGACAGAGATAGATATGTCTCTGGTGATCACAGGTATATAGTTCTAGTATTTGTTCTGAATGATTATGAATAAAGAACTTATATAGATAGATAGATATAGATTTCCTTATTTATAAGTTGATATATTTGTATGTTTATATACTTTTATTTTTATATATTTTTATATATTTTTGTACTTCTCATTTATTTATTTGTTTGCAAAGGTGACTGGGCAGTGTTAATTATCATGTGTCTTTTTAAATGAAATGATAAACCCAATGTCCCCATATATATGTTTATTGGGTTGTTTTTGTTGTCATGAATTTACTTCCGGAAATTCCATTCGGTCTTGCATTTTGTAAAACTTGCCAAAGTTTCTTTAGATCTCTACTGTGCTTTATTGCATTTCTATATATGGTAAGATAGTATGTTGTCTTCTTTTGTTTTATTATTTGTCTTTTTTCTTTTTTCCACCAGCTTAGTAAGTAAAAGGAACATGATCAGTTTAGGCAACACTTTCAGACTGTCAGATGTGAATCCAAAATATGAATCAGTGTTGGACTTGAGAATCAGACATTTCTCAATGTAGGGGAGACCAGGGTTAGACTCAACAAAGGCAAGTGGTAGCAGGTGCTATTATTTAGCTTTTATTAAAGAATAGCCTTGACCTGTTATATGAATTAGTGCCCAATTATTTTCTTCAATTTGTGCAGTGCCTCTTATTCTTCTTATCAGGATCTTTTCTTTTCTTTTCTTTTATGGTTCTCTTACTTTTTTAAAATCCAAAAGTATATTTTCATATATTTCCTGTTTTATCCCTCCAACATAGTTTAGGTGCTATATCTTCAAGGCCGAACAAGTGTATTTTAAAGGCTATTATTTGAAACCTACAGCCTTCTGATGTTAGCCTTTTTTCATATTCTTATAGAAAGAAAATCCATAATCAGAAGGAGAACCCACATCATGGCATTTAAAATTTTTGTCTCATACAAGTAACCCTTAGATTAATTCTGCCAATAGTGCACAGTGATTATTACCCAGCCTTGTTAGGTCAAAAGGCATTATCAGTTTGATTGTTCTCAACCAAATATAACAATTAGTTGCATAAAGAATTGTCTGTCTGTATTGCCATTATTGTTTATACATGAAAACCTTGGGAATGGTATGTAATACTTTATTAATCCCAAAAGAGCGGGGAGATTCAGAGCTTTATATGCAAATAGGCTGGGGAAAAAGGGTAGGCTCACATCTCTG
>NC_091557.1:11687163-11699663 GCF_042767895.1 Penaeus vannamei | reverse complement strand
CCAAATTAAACTCTCTTTTTCCATACCACAGAATACTTCCGCAGAAAAGGAGTGCCAACCATGAAAATTCAAGAACTGTTCAACTTCATTGTCGATCCTATGCTGACTGCAGAGAAACGGGATGAGTATCTTGAGGAGATGAAAGAGATCGCTGCTTCAAGACCTGTTGGGGAGTTAACTGACCAAGAGAAGATTGATGAAGAAGTGTTTAAGAATGCTTATATCCCTAAAACTTTAGATCAGGTTAGAAGATTTCTAGTATTAATACTATTTCTTGTTGTATGACTTGTTTTTAATATTTTATTCAATTGTTTCCTTATTTTTCTTTTCAGTAATTGCTACTTTTCATAGCCAGAGAATTTCAGTAACCAAAGTCCAGCTTGATAGTAGTCTTTTGATAGGATATGCTTTTTGTCCCTTCTTCGTCTTCTTCTTCTGCTGCTTCTTCAATTTTTTCCTCCCTCTTTCTTTCTTTACTGCTTTCAAACTCACAGCAATAATAACAACTAAAGATTATATTGTCCATATATTCTTCTTTCTTTTATATTTTAAAGATATAAAAACAAAATATAAACCAGCTAATTTTCTGCATAGGAAATTCAGTATTATTTTATCATTTTACCTTTTGTAAAAATTGCAGTATCATAAGGAACATATAACCTATATCTTCTTCCTTTAAACAATTTTCGAGCATTGATCGCAAATATCAGTTAGTACTAAGCTCAGTTTGTGAATGATATTTTCCATACATAGGCTTGTTTTATTATATATTCAAAAGTATTTTAATTTTTTAAGTTTAGAATGTATCAGTAAAAAATACCTTTTTTAATATAGAGTTATACATTTTATAATGCAGGTTATAGATTTTGAACGTGATATGCAGCAACTGAAGCTAGGAACAAAATCCGAGAAGGAAATCACTTATCGCACTGTCTTGGGTATGAAGAAAGATTTAAGTGGACCTGAAGTTTTACCCATACCAGGTGATGCTTCAGATTCAGGAGGAGATAGCAGTGAGGGTGAGTTGACTCTGAATTTTCTTTATATATCATAATTTTTTTATTCTGCTATGAATAGTTCTGACCCAGTTCATCCCCCGTGGTATTGTATAGATGGAACAGATGGAAATTGAAAAGGCTCTTTAGGCTTTAATGCAAGTGAAAATTTTACACTGTGATCCTGTCTATTGTTTTAGTTCCTTTTAATATAAAATTGGAAACTCTTTTAGAAAATATGCAGTATGATCAAAATTTTATATAATTATCATCATTCATATATTTTTCCAGATGAAGAAGACAGTGAAGATGAGGATGATGAGAAAGGTAGCCATCGAACAGTTGGAAGACTCCGGGGAGAGACCACAGAAGACAGGAAAGAAAGGAAGAAGGCAGTCAAGGAAGCACAAGCAGAGAAAAGAAAATCGAAATTGAAAAAGCATGTTAAGAAAAGAGCAGAGAAAGTCAGGAAAAAGAAACATTAAGGTTTGAATAAAAGTATGAATAATAGAAATTTATTCCTTTTCTATTCCTTTCTGATTTATTTTTATTTACAGTATAAGTAGGCAGTTAAAAATACTTATGTCAATAAAATAACATCCTTTGCAGTGGCAGAAATGATAAAATATGTCTATTTTTTCGTAATGTTAGGTAGAAGATCTAGTTGTGATAGTTGTCATCTTTTTTTCTTTTTTTTTTTGGTTTAACATGTGTTTTGTCATTTTATTATAATTTCCTAATTTAATATTTTTGTTGGTAGAAGATGCATATCATGTGCTTGGAAGAAGAATTTGTTATCTTTTATTTTTTTTGTAATAGTAAAATATTTATTGTTACCAGTGTTGTTTCTTTCATCACTATTATAATTGAAGGCATATGCATCCAAAGATGGTTTGAAATCAATTGCCCAAAATACATATATTTAATGTTTTGTTAATTTAAACTGCTTTTTGTAACATGGGCATCAATATGTTCACATTACTTCACTATGGCTGCAGTTCAATGATGTGAACATATTGATATTAAAAAGGAAAGCTAGAATAAACAAAACATTTAATAAATGCATTTTTAGGCAGTTGGTCTGAGATAACTTTTGGACACATACCCTGACTTGTCATTGTCAGTATTGGTACCATTATTATTATTATTGCCTTATTTTAATTAGTATCAGTAGTATCTTTTGTATAGTTATCATTATAACTTTTGCTGTAGTATTTCTACTCATATCTTATTATTTTTGGTTGATTTTTAAACCTTTAATATTTTTTAAACTAATTGATGCCAGAACATTGTAAGAACATGTATTATTGGCCAAGTTCTGAGCCTGGGCAAAGATTTAATATCATTATAAAGCCTGGGTGAAGCTTACTTTTGTACTTTTCACTGAACTAAGTAGAATTTATCTATCCTGGATAGATTGTACAAATACCCAAGTGTTCAAACTCATTCTAAAATCAGACATTTCATTTAAAGATGACACCTTTATTCTTTCATTGAAACAATTGTATGACAAGACTTTAGGGAAATAGGATATTTATATTGCGTTATTTAAAAAGGAGTGATTTTTAAAATTCAAATGTCTTCAGGGATATATTTTTTCAGTGATGAAAATGAGAGTATTTTCACTATTCTAAAGAATGTAACTGATTGAAGCAACTCTTCAGTTTATCATGAATTTATTTGCCATACAAATAGTATTCATAAAAGAGTTTCATATCTATATAACATTTTTACATATTTAAGGTGATGTGATTTTTTCATTGTGATTAGACTAACCATTTGATCACTCAATGGTATTATCATCTTTGAATACATTGCATTTATTTTAGAAACACTAATGATCTGTTCAGATGCAGATATTGTAACCTCTTGAATGTATACAATGTCTAAACTAATATTAATAAAAAAACAGTGCATATATGTCATCCATCAGTATCTGGACTTTGAGCATTTCTAAATCATATCATACTAGAGCAACTATGAAAAACATAGCCAGGAAATTAAATGAAGTCATGAAATTAATTAGCTAAACAGAACAGCATTTGCATTTCAGTCCTAAGTTTCATTGTGGAATATTTAAAGCATCATAAATATTGTGGAAATACAATACAGTGAAATAAGATGAAGAGAGAGCATGATCGATCTGATTTTTAGGATAAATGCATTTTGCATTGAACAAATAATTTTAGGTTGATTGGTGTAACTACTGAAAAGTGATTACATATGTTCAAGTGTGCAAAGTGAAATTTGTCCTCACATTTCTTCACTAAGCAAGTTAAGGAACACCAAGTATATTGGAATATATGTATTTTCTATTATACTATCATTACAAATCTAGGAATGCATCAGGTCATGGAAATGTAAAACATATGTTGGAAAAGTGTTGTGTGTTTCCATAGATATAACATCAACCTCAATGCCATGTGAATATAGATAATTAAACTTCACATCAAGACTTGAATTCATGGATAAACCAGGTACAAAATGAAAAAAAACAACTTAAAACCAAGTGAAGCACCGGTAACATTTGCAAAAGCTTAAATGATCCATGAAAAGTGTTATGGGAAAAGCTTCTACAAACCATCTTAAACTAAATATAATTTGGATATCAGACATTCATAACATATGTAATTTACAGTGACATCTGGTGAATTACTTACATATGCGTATTGCACACCAAAAGAGCTTAAACAATTAGATTGCACATTTACACATAGATATAACAACCAAAAAGACGAGCCACAGTACAATAAACAGGTGGAAAACTATAGACATTTTCATTGTTCAAAATCACATTCATTCTGAAGGGAAAGTCAATACCAATTTGTGCAAGATAAGCTCTACCAGTCTTTCAAGGTAACCTCTCTTGTTCGCACCTAGCTAATGGAGACAGTGAATTTCCATAATATCTCTGCATGTGTAAAATATGTTATATGCATTGCTTAATAAACAGTGAACTCATGCAACACTACAAATTCCAAAGTTCTAATTGATTTCTGTGCTGCTTGCAAAAAAAGAATGAAGACAGTGCAGTAGATATAAATTGTGTTTTTCACGAAGTCTACCTTCTAACTTTCTAGTTGCTTTAAAATCTTGGTGATGGTTAGTCATTATCAGAGAAATGGATAACTAATAAAAGGAAATGGCAAAAAGCTTTGGAAAATTATATATATATATATATATATATATATATATATATATATATATATATATATATATATATATATATATATATATATATATTCTATCAGCTCAACTTATTTTAATCAAGATATTTTGCCAATACAAATTGATATCCAATATATTATATAATCATCTTTTAATCTAATTCTATAATAAATACATACACTTAGCTACTTTCAATAGTTCCATTACTATTGCCATTTCCATTCCCATTATTGCTATCCTCATTCTTAGAACGGAACTTGAAAAGCCGCGCAGCATGAGCATTGAAAGAAGATGATCTCGTAGGCACTGGTCCTCGTTCTTTTCTTATAGGCCGTAGAGAGTAAGTACGAACTGGTGGTGTTCTCTCTTTTACCTAGAAGAAATGTATATCACATGAATAAAAGTTGAGGACTAATTACTGCATGAAGGTACCACCTGAGAACTATTTCATGGAATTTCTGTGCAATATCTTATTTTATTTGCCTACTTTTTCTTGGCTAGCATACAAAGATAATTGCTTTTGCTTTTAGTCAGAAACCTCATGTCTAAAAATAATAAGTTCCATATGCAAAGTTCTGACAAATGTTGAATGAAATTATTGTTACAGGAGAAGTCATATTCAAATGGAATACCCATTTTTAATGTCATTTATCTTGTCAAGAAGTGTTTTCATTCAGAAAAATGTAAGGGAATAAAACAAAAAAGCAGTTGCAGTATAGACAGTTGAAGAAATTTCTGATTAAAATTATGGATGAAAGGTTAAACAAGAGAAGTGACTGTATCTTCATAAGTATGGTAATTATGCTGGAATGACTTAAGTCTTTGTAGGTAAAAATGAACAGCTACAAACAAGGAAATAAAAGAAAAATAGTTATCTAGTTGTACAGCAATCACACAGAAGAACATTTTCTCTTTAAAATCATCACCGAATCAGCATCAAGGTTTTCTGAAGTTGTCCACTAACTTCAGAAATAATTATCATCACATTACCTTCATTCTTGCTTCCAATAGTTCTTTTCCTCTTTCTGACATGACGATTTTTTCTCTGGCACTACGTAACTCATGGTCAAGTTTTAAACGATCTGCTTCTAGCTGCCGCAACTTCTTTTCCGCTTCTGTAGGATGGAATAATTAAATGGGTATTAATAAAATAAAATGGCATTAACAGACTCTATAATTACTTTAGAAACTGCATGGATATTCCCATTATTCTTGCTGGAATATTGCATATGTGCTGTACGAGATTGTGTGTGTGTGTGTGTGTGTGAGTGTGTGTGTGTGTGTGTGTGTGTGTGTGTGTGTGTGTGTGTGTGTGTGTGTGTGTGTGTGTGTGTGTGTGTGTGTGTGTGTGTGTGTGTGTGTGTGTGAGTGAGTGAGTGAGTGAGTGAGTGAGTGAGTGAGTGAGTGAGTGAGTGAGTGAGTGAGTGAGCGAATGAGTGTGTGTGTGTGTGTGTGTGTGTGTGTGTGTGTGTGTGTGTGTGTGTGTGTGTGTGTGTGTGTGTGTGTGTGTGTGTGTGTGTGTGTGTGTGTGTGTGTGTGTGTGTGTGTGTGTGTGTGTTTATGCGTATGTGTGTGTGTATGTGTGTGTGTATGTGTGTGTGTATGTGTGTATGTGTGTATGTGTGTGTGTGTGTGTGTGTGTGTGTGTGTGTGTGTGTCTCTGTGTCTGTGTGTGTGTGTGTGTGTGTGTGTGTGTGTGTGTGTGTGTGTGTGTGTGTGTGTGTGTCTGTGTATAATATATATATATATATATATATATATATATATATATATATATATATATATATATATATATACTTGTGTGTATGTGGGGGGGCTGTTTGCCTGTGCGTGTGGGTGTGGGTGGGTGAGCCGATCGGTGTGTGTCCGTCCATGCGTGTGTGTGTATGTTTGCAATAGCTTCCTCTATTCTTTTGTTTCACTGGCCATGGATCCCCCCACCTCTTAATTGGTTATCCTTTTCTTCTTGGAGAAGTTGGAAAGCTTCTCTCTTCTTAGTTTCTTCCTCTAGCATTCTCTTTTGCTCCTCCTGGAGTCTCTCCAAGTCTTCTCTTCTTTCCCATTCCTCTCGCAAAACCCGAGCTTGTAAGTTCCTGAAGTGTTAGCAGAGGTTAGAGCTCTGTACCGTATAAATTACAGATTAATCTTTAATATTTGAGATCGCAACAAAGGTTCATTCATATACTTTTGAGAGAGTGAAGATTAATAAAGGTTCGATATTTTAGAAATATCCTCGCCAAATGGACAAAAGTCCCACCTAACAATTTCCTCGTCTCGTTTCGCTTGTGTTTCCTCTTCCAGGAGAGTTTCTAACTGGAACCGTAGGTTTTGAAGCTCAGCCACGCGACGTTCCTCTTCCTGGCGAGCCAAAGCTTCTTCCTTGGCTGCTGCTTCCGCTTCTGCTCGAGCCTGTGTACAGAAAAGTTAAAAAGATTGAATTACTTCCTCCTGCTTGTCCAATTAGGTATTATTGTTTCTCTCTTTCTCTCTATCTCCCTCCCTCCCTCTTCCTCCTTCCCTCCCTCCCTCTTCTTCCTTCCCTCCCTCCCTCTTTCACCCCCCTCCCTCTTCTTCCTCCCCTCCCTCCCTCCTTCCCTCTTCCTCCCTCCCTCCCTCTCCCTCCTTCCCTCCTCTCCCTCTCCTCCATCTCACTCTCCTCCATCTCCCTCTCCTTCCCTGTCTCCCTTTCCCTTTCCCTCTTCCTCTCCTCCTGTCACTTCCATAACTCATACTTTCACTTGTTTTCTAATTCAGTCATTCTATATGCATCTCTCTTTTTCAAAAATGTCCCTTCAACGTACTATTTTTTCCGCCATGAGCTCAGCCTGTGTGTTCTCAATGATGTCTGCTTGTGAAGCCCTTCGGATTCTCTCGGCAGTTTCACGAGCCTCTTCCTCCTCGTATTCGCTTCTCCGCGATATGGACTGCACCAGCTGATATGGCAGTGGCTCTCTGGAGTGTCGGATTGCAATATCCAGGGCTCTCAGCCACTCGCTCTTACTCCTGAAAAAGTGGAAGTAGATTTTATAGTATATCGATACACTTGACCTTGACTGTGTCTGGACATGTATATAGAGGCAATATACAAGCATGTTTTCACTGGCTACATTACCTGTGGTCGATAGCCGCTAACTGAATGAGTTTGTTTGAGTCCAGACACAACGTGAACCTACAAGGCCTGGTTCCCGGCTCGTCTGGGATGCTGTGGACTGTGGAGGACGGCGTTAGTTTCACGTGTGTTCTGCCCAGCATAAGGTCGGCTGCCCGCGCTACCACTGCCTTCGTCCGTGCCATGGGCTTGTGACTTCTTGTTGCCATCGCCCATGGCAGCACCTCGATCTCACGTCCTACCCACACAGGAGCCCACCACGCTCTCTGGTAGACTTTACCCTGGCAATTTACAGATGGTAAATTACTTTGACGTGTTTCTGGTTTCTATCATCTGCTCTATGTTCATTACTTGTTTAATATTTGTCACTGTATCATTTGCCATTTTTTTCTTAATTTACAATTAATGATTATTTTTTACAGGTTATGTAAAAAGTGGACATTCTGGATATTTATCCTTTCAGGATATAACACACAATTTGACATAGTCTCTTTGTTCACTCACTGCAGGCGCCTTATCAAAGACTTTAATCCTGGAATCATGGAACAAACAAACACGAAGCGTACTCACCCGCTTCATGATTTGGTCCACAAACGACCCGTAGATTTCGTCGACAGCCTGGTTTATGGCAGGGGTTTCCGTGTCTTGTATGTAGCGTCCCTCCAGGAACGTCAGGAACACAGGGAAGGTGAAGCTAGTTATCACGGTGGCTAGCTGGTTAAAGTCTTTGGCATCCCATTCTCTTCCCAGTTGAATGACCAGCTGTTTAGTGACCTCTCTCACTTCAACAATGCTCATCGTCACCTGGAAAACGTTGCATTCAGTAACGCGACATTGCATGCATATGATTATTTCATTGTTTAGTCTTGTTAGTAGATATTGTTTTACAAGGAGGTAGGTGGGTTGTTAAATCAAAATCGGTTTTTTAATAAGAAAAAATAAATAAACTAGAAAATAATCATGGGTTAAAAGTCACTATTTCATATCCATAAAACTCTCGCTTTTATTGCAGTCTGACTGAATGGCGCTGACAGCCACTGAGCAACGGGGCCTACACAATGAGCCATTCTTCTGCCTGACCTGCAGGAGCCCTTTCCTCGACGGCTTCCGCTCCGCCAGGAGGCAAAACACCCGGAAGAGCTTGTAGACGGACTCCTCGGAGAAGAGCGGCAGGTGGCGCTGGATGAGGGAGGAGCGCCCCAGCAGCCAGAAGGTGTGCTCGAGGGTATCGTGGCAGCCCTTGAGCTCGCTGTACGGGGTGCTGCCATTGTCCACTTCAGCCAGGACCTGTGGGTGCACAAACCAAGGGCGGTGGAGATGATAACTTGAGCAAGATAGTAAAAACACGTGAATCATGAGCCTCTCCATATGTGGCCCCAGCGCGAAATCTTGTCCGATCTCTGGCTTCAAGTTAAACCTCTGCCAGACTTGTTTGTCACAGTGATTATGGAAATTATGGCGTCGTCCACCAGTTTTTCAATCAAGTTTATTTGACTTTCAACTAATGGAACAGATTTCAGTTGTTTTATTTCTTCTCTAGTACGTTATACAAGAAGTCAATTAAGTGACTGTAAATTATGAACTAGATTAAATTTTCGATTTTTGTAAATGAATAAATAAATAATACCATACCTCATGTGTCAGAAAATAAAGAAACTGTTCAAAGGTGAGTTGTTTGGAGCTCAGGTACTCGGCAATGCAGGTCTCCACTTGTCGGTCGATGTTGAGTAAGACCCCCACATTCTGGGTCAAAACCTGAAGTGAAAAGTGGAAAACGTGCATTTTCATTTATCCTTTTTAGAAATATTAAGAAACCCCACAAATCCCAGAGATATCATAAAAAGTTTTCTTGCATAAAATGTTCACGCACAAAAAAAGGTTCGAATTAAAAAGCCTACATTCAGTCTTCTGTCTACACACTTTCTCACACCCACTCAGAACGAGTCCCCACCCTAGCCGATCCCCGCCGACCCCAGCTGATCCAGGTAGGCACAGACGGGCGGTTGTGCCTGTATCTTGGCGGGCTAACTGATAATGAGCCTTGTCGTTTCCCTCCTCTCCATCTCGTCCCATTTACTCGTCTCCCCCTCTCCACTTCCTCATTTTGTCTGTTCTCCCTCCTTTGTCGCCTCTCACCTCTGCCCCCCTTTCCTCTTTCTTTCCCTTTCTCTTTCATCCCTTGCCTTCTCTCTCTCTGTTCCTATTTCTTTGAACTCCTCTTTTACCTCGCGCCTTGCTGTCTCTCTTCTCTGCCCGTCTATTTTCTCTTCCTCTCACCGCTTGCCGTGCCTCTCCTATCCCTCTTCCTTGTCATTATTACTTACATACTTGTGCTCTTCCTCAACTTCCATCTCTTCCCCTTTGCCATGTTTCTCATATGCTTCTCTTCCCCTTTTCTCTCTCCCTTTCACCTCTCGCCGTCTTACCTCCTACCCTTCTTCCCTAGTTCTCTTCCTTCCATCTCTCCTCCACTACCATCACTCGCTCTCTCTTTCCTACCAATCTTTCCGCCACCGATTTCGCCACCCTGCCGACGCCAACCCCCCCCCCTCTGGCTTCCCATCCGTCCCCGCGCCGCCATTGCAAGACAGGCGAAACCTCCCATTCCTCCCATCCATTTTTCTGTCGTCCGCAAAAGCCTCGGTCATTTGTCATGGTCTCGGAAATATTTCATGGTGTTACTGAAAACGAAACCCGTTGATAATTTGATAAAGTAAATAAATTAATGAATTGATAAATATCAAAAATAGAGATAAATGAAATTAAATAAGGACATATGAAAAAATAAAATTATCAAAAACACCCGCTGATAATTAATCAGAACCAGCCATCGGCACAAAAAGGGAAAGTGGAATGCCGGCACAGACGAGGCATTGAGTTTTTGTATTACTTCTCATCAAAGAGTTTTCTCTGGGCGGCAAAAACTCTGATCTAACTGAAAATAAACATCATTGCAGAACTTTACCAAGAAAAAATATCTAAATTCTTAATAAGTCGTATGGTTAGTTTTCGGTAGCGTATGTAGTTCGATCATCTTTCCCTGTCTCCCTCTCCCAATCTTTTCTCTCTTCTCTTTTCTTCTTCCTCTCTATCATACTTTTTTAAGTGTTTTGTTAAAAATTTCTTATGTGCCACCTGGAATCCTTGCACTTTTGAAATATATTATATATAAAAAATGCGACTGAAGACTTGACGGTACTAGTTAATCAGTCGGTAATTTTTCATATTACGTCCGCCAAGCGGACATCGACACACTGACTCAAACACTTCATAAAATACTTTGATTCTAGTCTACTACAAATATATTTTATTAAGAACGTGTTTACATTTCAAAATTGACTCAACGATCGTCATAGAACATAAGCCTCCAGCACATATTCTGGTTAAGCTTCATCTTAAAGAATGAAAGTTCTATTGTTCATAATCATCAGCTTGTTTCCAAAAAGATGACAGAAAAGTTTAAATTCAATCAAACAGTGAAATGAACACAAAAATGTAATTTCGAAATCGAGGGATGAAAAATTATCACACTAAATTCTTGCATTTACTGTAGACTGAGAGTACGTATGAAAATTGCTTATAATCCAGTCATCTAAACACGAACTCATTAAAACAGACATATAAACATACATGCGTATACATGTGTGTGTGTGTGTGTGTGTGTGTGTGTGTGTGTGTGTGTGTGTGTGTGTGTGTGTGTGTGTGTGTGTAAACGTAAAACTCGAAGACTCCCGTAACCTTGATGAGATGTGAGTCAGCTGACAACAGTATAAATCCTGTTTGGAGAATCAGCTGTTCATTTTCTCGATAAACGCTGGCATCTCGGTCTGCTTACAACTTGGAAAAAAATAGTGGAATGCTAACAGTCAATAATGTATGTATCTTAATAAACCAACATTGCAAATACAAAATTAATAACCTGTTTATTGTCCGTTCCTACATTTACCTTCATTTACCAATAGAGAAATAAAGGGAAAAAAACGAAACGAACTTCCTTATGGTAGAAACTGCACATTTCGCGAACACGTGTGCAACTTCGGGAACATACGCGCAGTCTCACGTAAACACAAAGAAGTTTCACACACAAGAAAGCTTAAGCACGTAACGGTTAGTTGCACTCAATTGCAAAGACGGATGTAGACATGAGTACACACACAACAATACGGGCATACATACCTCGTGATTAAGGGTGTTGATCACAGTCACACACGTGAAGTTTGAAATGTTATCGTATTTTTCTCATTCTTTATATCCTTGAATTATAGTACAAAATCTTCATGGCGAGTGTTAGAAACCCCCATATGTATATATTACGAAAATGTAGTAATTTATTGCGGATCTCAGTTTTTCTCGAGACACCCTTGGTACCTCTGCGCAGTGGAACGGGAACACCACAACGAGCAGACTAGATTCGGACACAAAGCAGGGAAGATAAGCAAGGTTTTTTAAAACGGGATTCATCTTGTATACTTCGATGAATCAAGGATGATAAAAGGACATTAAGAATGTAATGCTAATATTTATTTTTTCATAAGACACATCGTAAACAAACACACACACACACACACACACACACACACACACACACACACACACACACACACACACACACACACACACACACACACACACACACACACACACACACACACACACACACACACAAATATAAACACAGAATACCACGACCAGTGTGATGTTAGTAAATAAGTTCCATCTAAGGGGAAGGCCGTCATCCCCAAAGAAATCTTTAACGCTAATCTAGGACACACTCAAAGCGTGAGAAAAGGACGCCAGCTGACTGTACCCTCCATCCTCATTCACAAAAGAAATAGGCGCTCAATGGCGAAATAGGCTGACAGGCTTGTAAAATGGCGGGAAAACACCACTTAGGCTATATCTGCAAGTTAATGTCTTTTTTGTTTAGTTGTCTTTTAGGTCAAGGTGACGTACGAATCTAAAAAATCAAACTGGTGCTCTTCCAATATTGCGTTGAAGAAGAGAATGGAAAGGAACGTTTTTTTTTCGTTTTCTTTTTTTTAAAGAAAATGTAAGCGAATAAGTGTGACCGGGACGCGTTAATGTCTCCCTTGATAAGCATTAACGCGCCTGCAACAAAATTCTTTGAAATCATTATATAATCACTTGCATTGATTATATCAGTGTCAGATTGTAGATGAATATGAAAACAACAACACAACTACCTTATACGAAAACCTCTGTTTGCT
>NC_091557.1:11659663-11674663 GCF_042767895.1 Penaeus vannamei | reverse complement strand
TACTGATGACATCAAGATACACCTCTTCATCATTTTGTTTATTATGTACTTTACCTTCTTTGGGCAATTTATGATAACCATTGATGATAACAACGAAGTTGTAGTAGTAATTATAATGATAAAAGGAAAAGGATGGATATGAAAATGAATACGAAAAGAGAAAGAGAGAGAGAGAGAGAGAGATGCAGGGATGGAAAAGAAAAAAAAAAAACAATGTGTCAAATACAGATTATTTTAATGAACCAGGAAGAGTGAAGGGAAAGGTAAAGAAAAAGAGAGGGACACACACATCTCTCTATCCACACACACACACACACACACACACACACACAGAAAATGAGAGATACACAGATAGACAGACATACACAGAGGGCGAAATAAACTGACAGATTAAAATTTCTATGATATATTTTTCTGGTTTTGCTTATTTTGCATAATTGAGAAAATGTATATATATATTTTTAATTGATTATAGCTTGAAATTGGGACAATTCCGTGATATTCTTGACTCGCGGTGCACTATTGTGTGTATCACGCTATTCAACAAGGTTCTCCCTGGTTCTGGGAATGACGTCACTACCGGGGATTGCCGAAGATCGCCGATGTTTTGCATCTTCGTTTCTAAGGGCGTTGCTATGGGAGTTTTGGGGATACCAGAGGGTCTCTCCGAATTTTCCTTTTTTTTTGTATGAATAGGCTAAGCATACATTATTGACCAATATTCAAGGAAAAAACAATGCACGACAATTACCTCACATAAGCCCTTTAAGCATATCGTTGACATTATATGTGTGTGTGTTTATGTGTATATATAAACCACCAAATCATAAACCGCACTGTCTTATAAGAGTAACTGCAGTTTTCACTCAAAAGCTAAAACTGTTTATTGTGACAACTCCGCACCACAAGATTCTCCACTTAAGAGCTTGTTTACTTTTTCCTTCTCGTAGCAACGTTGTCCATGGGAGTTTATAACGGGGTCAGCCTGCGACCATACATACTTTTTTTTGCTTTTTCATTTCAATATTGTTTTGGTGAAATGTCAGTATTAACGTCTTGAATATTAGGACCTTAACAGTATTTTTGCTTTGAAGATCAGTGAAAGATAGGTCTAAATTATTATGCGTTTCGTGAGATTTAATATTTATTGCAGTTTGAACATACTTTACTTTTGTTTAGTGAGATTTAATATATATATATATATATATATATATATATATATATATATATATATATATATATGTGTGTGTGTGTGTGTGTGTGTGTGTGTGTGTGTGTGTGTGTGTGTGTGTAATATATATATATATATATATATATATATATATATATATATATATATATATATATATATATATATATATATATATATATATATTTATATACTGTATATATATTAGAGTTTGAACTGACTTTCTTTTCAGACTGTTAAATTGATCAATCGTTTTCACCATTCTTCAGATCTCCGACTCTATATCAAAATTAAGATTAGAGTATTTCAGCTACAACGATAGCTATCGAAACAGCATCGAAATGATATATCACATGTAAAGGATTTTCAAGTATTCATTCACTTGGGATTTTTCTTCGCCAGGTATACTACTTATAATAATGTATATTCTTGTACCTTTAATTTTTAGGTAACCAGAACTAAATTTTGCATATCTGATCAATCATAACTTGAAATAAAATTTTCCCTAATATATAGCGAAAAACATTACATATTTGTTACAATAAAAAATGATTGTTAAATACCCGTGCGTGGCCCTGAACACCGTTAAAAAAATGTCGAACCCGCAAGAAACTACATAAAGAAAAACTCTTCCCTGGATGCTATAAAGAAGGATGCTATAAAAAGGATGCTATAAAAAAAGAAAACAACGATATTGCATGAAATCTATATTTTCGTTAGTTTCAACTGTCACATATGATCAAAAAAAGCCTTTGAAATGTTGCACATATATAATCATATTATAGGCACTCTAGGGTACTAATGTCTGTAAAACGCGATTGCCTTCCGCGATGAGCCTCAAACACCGGGTAACCTTTGGGAAACAAACATCTGACGTGAACTTTTGTCTTCAACTTCGCACGTTGAAGTGACTTTCCTCCTTGCCACGTGAGGGATTCTGATAGCACAATGTTCCTCTTGGTGATGCAAAAACTACTTAAACTTAATGATTATGGCAAACTTTCGACACCTGTGCCAAAAGAATTACTTCTGTACATATGCAAAACACGGCATATACATGACATGACACTGGACTCTCCAAAGAAAAAAATATGCATAACATTGCAAAAATATATAGCAAATACAGGAGATAACCTGTAAGGCACACTGTAGGTTAGGAGGCCTTAAGCTATGGTCAACCTATTCAATTCATGTGACGCGCACTTCGCAGTTCTAAAGTTATTTTTTTCTCTTTGAGCTTTGGGTTTCATTTACATATATATCCTAATAATGTAACCTGAGAACTGGATGAACATGATATCAAACCAAGAGTCACATGATTAAGAAGGCGGACCTTTCTTGACGAGCACCACAACAACCATCGTTACGCGGGGTATGGAAGGTTTGTGTGTCTTTCGGGTGTAATCAGATACGGAATACTTCCTTCGTGTTAATTCATATACAGTTTCATATGAAAAACAACCTGTGTTATCCACATGTTTTGATTTTTTAAAATTATCATCCTTATTGCGTAAAAGTTAATGTTAGGAGATCAAGAAGACGATGAAATTTTGTGTAAACGTGGAATTTATCTGATTAAAACCAAATACACAAAACCTCAGATATCATCCCAGCTGTAAAGCAAATACAGATATCTTTAAAATGTATGAACACATATCTTGATGGTTTTATATCAAAATACTTCAAACACTTGGCAGCCACTCACGCTACATTTTGCAAGGCAAAAATGTGAATGAATGGTAGGAATTACGAAATAATCAGTATTCACTGATTAGTGTTACTTTGTTTCAAAAATACACATATTAAGAAAAAAATCATTTAAATCTATTAATGAAATATACACAGTATAACTGCAAAATAAAGAAATGACATTTTATACAGTCAGTATACAAGAAATTCCACATCAAAACTATGCTACAGTTAAAATAGTTTATGCGATTTTTGTTGTATTTTCCTAAGATTTAAATTTTAATCAATGCATGATTACTTTCATAAATATCATATGTAGCACCATTTAATGCTAAAATCGAATTACTAGACACGTAATTCATTTTACGCTGAAATTCGTTTCTTTCGTGCAGTCATGAAAATGCTTTACATGTATTTCTCGAAATCAGTCACAAACTAAGCACAAACAGAGGGTAAGCAGTAGTCTTCATGAGCTTATGTAGTTAGATATGCATTAAAATTGGCAGGACTGAGGTCTTCATACTTCCCATCTGGGCAGCTTACAGTAAAACGTCCATCGTGTGTAAACATCACGCATATTTTCCGGATTGAAATATATATATATTTGTTTTTCATCCTTGCTACATCGTAACAGCATGCCCGAAGGAAGTATATTTTTCTCTGTATTTCTTCTTTCTTAATTCCCGAACGAGGGTAGCAGCAGATGTTTACATTACAACGCAAGCGGCCCCACAACACAGTGGCAAGCAGACGGGTACCATTGTCATGCCTCCTTTGGATTCAGAATGGGAAGAACTTTCCTTGTAGCCTGCGGATCGCTCCATTCTCCACTTCGCCTTCCCTCGGCGACCACCGCCCTCCCTCAGTGTCATAGTCTGGAAGCAGCGACACGGTAATGTTAAATACATATCAACAAATGTCAATTTCCATTATAAAAGATGTACTTTCCTCGGGGTTTTATGCTGACCTTTCTCCTTTAATTGTGTCATTTTCGAAACAAACAAATAATATAATCTTCAAATATCTCGGATACTTACGTGCATGGTTTCATGGAAGAGCTCATGCCCCGGAGGATAGTAGACGGGCGGTCCAGCTTTGTTTTTCGTTGGTTCTTTCTTCGGATCTGCATTGGCCTCGGCAAGGGCCTTAGCGTCTGCATCAGCCTTCACCACAATCTGTTGATTAAAAAACAAAATAGAATAAACATTTAAAACAGGTGTAGAACAAATTAGATGTTTAAAACAGATATGCAACATGATAGAAGTCCAGTTACTAAATTATGAATTACAAACAAGCTTACCTGACTGTTTTGTGGCAGCAGAGGTTGCTGGTCAGCTGGGTCTCCGCGGTGTGGCGAGTGCCTTGGGTGGCCTGGACCATCCTGGAGATTTTAAAGCATTAGTATGTTGTCTTGTAACCCAATTTATGCCACGAGCTCGCACATTAGGATAATTATATGACTCACATTCAAACCAAATCAGTGTAGAAACTAATTTATCCTAACAATGTTCATTCTTTAAAGAAAAGAGAGATCGTTTTAGATATCAAGTATAAATTCCAATGCATTCTTGTACTCAGAAATTGATTTAAATGTCCATGCAAGAGTATACTAGCTAGATCATTTAAAACATTTTTTTTTTAAGATTTCGCTACAGATGTTCCTATCCTTGACATAGTATCCTAAAAAGTTGTGACGTATCCACATTCTTGCCCAAATAGTGCCACCACGATAAAATAAACCTTCCTGATTTAGTTATATACTTAAGGATAATTAACTGGATTTGGAACAGCATTATTACTAAGGACGCTTACATTTTTTATCACACGTTTGACTTCTGCTTATTATTCTGTGGGCTTTTATATTCTCATCCTGCAAGTTATCTGGTTTTGTACAAATATTAATTGCGATTTTAGCGGTATATAATAATGATTATAAATTTTAAAAAATAATGAGTAGTTAATATGATAAATAAATGTTTTAGTTCCCCCCTCTCCTGCTATAGTCCTTTGCACTAATATTCAAAAGTATGAATATAAAATTCAAAATTCCTTTCTTTGTGTTGCAGGAATGATAAACCGTCCTTGAAATCAAATCGATTAATATATTATATGTGTGTAGTTTATAAATGTTTATTCTATACATCTACATACGCACATTATTACAATTCACCCTTTCAAATAAGTAAAGCGGAATGATATATTCAGTTGGGCAATGTAAAGTCTCAAAACATGCCTGATTGATAATTGGACACTAAATTCTACTTGCGTTACGTTGAAAAACATATGTTAATTCAAATGTCTATGTTTTTACCATTCTGCCATTTTAACATATATCTCTATTTATATTCTACCACATAGTCTAACGAAAACAAGTCATCTATTGGACATAACAAGCGGCCTATCGCATAGAACTATCAACTACGCCATCTACAAGTTACCTCATCTTTCCTTGGGATAGGGGAATGTTTTCGCAAGGTCATTTCGTTCTCAAAACTGGTAATATAATGCTGCAAAAAGGGGAAAAAAGTTTAAAGCTCCAGCCAAGATAAGGAAGCAGTGTAACATGAGAACCAGAGAGGAAGTGGCGGTACCTGTCCCGTCCGAAGTCTTACCTCGGAATCGGAGAAGGAGGTCATGAGATCATCCACTCGGCGAGGGATCTTGTTGTCTCCAGCAGGTCGTATGGGCGAGGTGTTGGGGAATGGAAGAGTCTCGTTCTTTGGCCTTCTGACGCGGTCCAGGGAGTCGGAGTGCGTGTTTCTTGTCACGTGCGTCACGTACGTCACGTGGTGCGGCGAGTTGCTCCTCGGGCCGTGTGGCTCGGGGGACACCGACCTGCCGCGGCTCGGGTAAGGGGTTGAGGTAACAGGGGGGACGTCGCCAGCGCCTCCAGGGTGGTCAGGACCGCCCGGGAAGGCGTGCGTGGTGCGCGTTGTTGTCGTTTTGTTGATGGTGATGGAGATATTTCCGGGCTGGCCAGGCTCGGTGGTTCTGCCGGGGCCATCGGGTTCACCGGGGCCATAAGGTTTGGAAGGATGCGCTGGCCCATCGTAGCCAGGGCCAGTGGGACCCCTTGGGCCGTCAGGACCACCAGGCGCTCCTGGACCATGAGGGCCACCAGGGCCATAAGGGCCACTTGGGCTATGAGGACCCCCTGGGCCATGAGGACCCCCTGGGCCATGAGGACCCCCTGGGCCGTGAGGACCATCAGGCCCCCCAGGACCGCCAGGGTATACTGTGGATGTGTCTGTGTGGGTGAGCGTGGATGTCTTTGAGCGGCTGCTGGAAGAGTAGGAGTGGATATTGTAGCTGCTAACAGTGGAGGAAGGCTGTCCAGGATAACCTGGCTGGCCAGGTTGAGCCGGTTCACCGGGTTGACCTGGGTGGACGAGTTGACCAGGCTGTCCGGGCTGACCGGGTTGGCCAGGCTGGCCGGGCTGACCTGAAGTGGTTTGATGAATTGTGCGAATTGTCTCGGTGGACGAGGACGGCGGCTGGGAGGAGGGAGCCATCTGGAGAGCTGGCTGGGACCCTGAAGGAAGTCCCCCTGGAGGGGGAGGAGCCCCGTCAGGAAGTGGCTGGCCGGGCTGGATTGTGTAGTGATAAGAGTAGTGGTAGATAATGGGCTGCGGACCCTGCAGCTGCGACGGGGTGGGCGACGGCGCGCCCTCACTCGGAGGCACCGACGAGGGGCCGGGAACCGTGACGTAATTCAGCGGCGGCATGTGCTGCACGCCCGACCCTCCGGTGTTCCCGTAAGTGTAGATGTAGGCGACTCCCGGCTCTCGCGGGGAGAGCTGGGGCGGTGTTGGCATCGGGATCGGGTCCTTCCACGACTGGCTTCCGGGAGATACCTGCGGGGTAGTCGCGAGATTAGACAGGATCGGTTAAGAACGTCTTCGAATTGAACAAGGGAAACTTTCTTATTTAAAGTACACATGAATAAATTCACATAGTCACAAAACCAATTAATTCCCGTGTCAAAGCCTAGTGCTACATGCTGCCAAGATAATGAAACCGTACTTCGTCTTCTACGGCCGCACATTGAAGAGCCTAAGAGTCTACAGTTAAATACGATTGCAACTCTATCTAAATTAAGTGAATACACAGCTCGACACTCCGAGAATCTTAATGAGCTCTAAGAATCGTTTTCATCTGCACAGAACAAATATGCATAACTGAAGAGGAGAATTCTGAGACAAGTCAAACACAAACGGAAGAGATAACAGGCTTGGTCACATGCTTCTCATATGTCGAACTAACCATCTAAAACTACTTGTTAGAAGAGAACACAGTTTTAGAAACATTTAGATAAAAGGGAGTTTCATTAATGAGTGTCAAATTGTAGTAGGGAAAGAAAGGGTGAAGATGGGCTTTGGCCCCATGCTCGGTACTAGCTGTTGTGTCAGCTGTTGGGGAGGCCGGGGGCGTGCTGTTGCCTGTAAGGAGGCAGCTGCGGAAAAACCTGGAGACATTTGGCCTAGGGGGGGCACTCACGTTGGGGCCGACGCCCAAGCCAGGCCAGTACACGGCACACTGCAACTGCGGCAGTCGGGGCGAGGACGGCCCGCGCTGTAACAAGGACAGTCACCACTTGGTGTACCTACTGTACCTTACGAGTGTAGCCCTGGGTATCCCAAACTTATATAGATCTTGCCCCACAAGTACTATGCTTGTAAAGGTATGTCAGTACGATTAAAAGGTTCTAAAATCTACTCAAGAGGTTATCATATTCAGATAACTGGTTGTATAACCAATATCTCAGTGGTCAGTGAGTTGGATGCGACATATTTGACAAATCATAATATTTACAGTCATGATTCCACAGTTCCTTGCATAACTTTTCTTTTTTGAATACTATCTTTTGTAGATATTTTCAAACAGATGTGCATCGTCCCGGTCTGAACTGAACATGATATTACCCACTCAATGCTTATACAAAAATCAGTAGAATCATGGCTTTATGAGACAAACGACGACCTTTAGTACTAATTATCATACAATATGGGTAGTTAATGAAAATATGAGCTAAATCAGCTGGGCAAAAAGTCAGAGCAATCTTTTCTTCTAATCTTCTCTCCTTGTATTTTAGTAAATATATGCTGTCACTCGAAAAACCGAGATGCTGGAAAAACTGTTATGACGAAAATACAAAGGGATCAAAATATGATATTCGAATCACACGTATAGCAGTTACAAGGTGGAACACAAACGTCAAGCAGTGATCAGTCATTTTGAGACTCGTTTCATTGTACTCTGAAAATACAGTGATGACAGTCTTGTACAGTTACTTGTCTTATCCCAAAAGCTGGGAGTCAAGAAACGGATCACTCACTTGCGGAGGAGAGCTGGGTCCGGGGGGAGAGGAGAGCGTGGAGGTGGAGGCTGACGTCGAGGTGTGCTGCTGCTGACGCTGAACCAGCTGGCGGCGGCGGGCCTCGTCCTCGATGCTCACCTGGAAGTTCAGATCGATAAGTAAGTATGCAGAAACGTTGTGATTTGTGAATGTGTGTGTATAATGTATACATACATACATACATACATACATACATAAATATATATATATATATATATATATATATATATATATGTATATGTATGTATATGTATGTATATATATGTATATATATGTATATATATGTATATATATATATATATATATATATATATATATATATATATATATATATATATATATATATATATATATATATATATATATATATATATATATATATATATATATATATATGAATATATATATATATATATATATATATATATATATATATATGTGTGTGTGTGTGTGTGTGTGTGTGTGTGTGTGTGTGTATGTGTGTGCGTATGTTTGTGTGTGTGTGTGTGTGTGTGCGCAAGTACTTATGCTGCCCCCCCCCCTCTCTCTCTCTCTCTCTTTCTCTCTCTCTCTCTCTCTCTCTCTCTCTCTCTCTCTCTCTCTCTCTCTCTCTCTCTCTCTCTGTCTCTCTCTCTCTCTCTCTCTCTCTCTCTCTCTCTCTCTCTTTCTTTTACTCAAATACTCGTAATCACACACACACACACACACACACCAGACACGCAGCACCCAGGACGTGAACGCACCGTGGCCGTCGGTCTGGAGTCCTGTGTCTCGTAGGTCTTCTCGAACCTGTTGCGCCAGACGATGCGCCTCACTTCGCCGCTCTTGTCGTCGATCATCTCATCGTCTCCGCTGCAAAATGACAGTTCATGTCACACAGCTGCTCCGTTCGCCATTATAATATGTGTATTTTTTCTCTTTACCTTTTTATTATTTTATTTTTTCAATATTTTCTCTTTGAACTTCCATAAAAATATGTTCTACTGTAATGGAGAGTTTTTTTTAAAGAATGAATATAGATGAATAGGATAATAACATTCTGAAGCACCGCTCATATAAGCTTAAAACAAACCGACATCATCATACATCTATCAAAAGGCATGTAATTTTTTTTCGAATATCTGAATGTGACGAAGTGCGAAGGTCACTCACTCGTATCTTGTAGGCTGGCTGGCGGGCGCGGTGCCGTTGGTCAAGCCGGAGGACGTCGTTGTACCTGCGGGAGAAGGCGATTCAGAGGGTTGTCGGGACATCTTGGCGGGTTATGGCGGGACTTGAAATGGTGGGTTATTGTTTTTTTTTCTTTCTTTTATTGGTCAGTCAAGGGTAGATATTAGACACTGTTGATTATTGGAATATAAAAAACGTTGGATTAAAATACAACACCAGGATGTTGCAACAGAGATAAAGGTGATACCTAGATTCTCTTCTTAAGTTAAAACAAAGTATGAGTTATACGTCAATACTGGGTTACCGTTTACAATAGATAAATATATGATCGCGACAACAACAGTGACACAATGGTAATACAATAACCGCAAAAGACTTTCCGGTGCTAAGGAGTATTCCCAAAGACTCAGCAAAGGCGACTGAGAGGTGACATGCTCTACCACACCAGGGCACAGTCAAAGAACCAAGCATGTTAATCCAGGGGGGAAACAGTGTCAAACCACATCCTAGTCTTGGTTATCGTTATTATCTTCAAATGGTGAAACTGTGAGTGTTAGGTCCTCGCTATCACGAAACCTAACTCACATAGTCATGCAGTGTTGGGCACTTCAGCGTATAACAGGTCTTTGCACACGTTTCATGGGGGAAGCTATTTGTATGACATTTTGCGCTCAGAATCTGCGTCTCTGGGTCTTACGTGAGGCGGAAACATTCTACTCACTTCTCTTTATTCTGTTCTCATAACATCACATATCATAAAGTGGCTCGCTAATAAGCCACGATTTAAAATGGCTATTAATACTTTCCTAGTTATTTGCAAATGTGCTAAAAATGATACTCGATTAAAGATGGGTTAATGAACATCGACACCTGAACTGTATACATAAGGTATTTATCATGCAACTCTAAGACGTTTACCTCTTGCACAACTTTAGAAATGAGAACTAATTCACTATTAGATAACATGGCAAACTTTAAATGACTCTAAATGTCTCAGATCGTGAGCGAAATCCTTCGATTCCCCCTGACCCTCTCCGAGAAGAGGTCACATTCATGAGGCAAAGCAGGTACAGAGGAAGGGCCTGGGGCTGGAGAGCAGCAAAAGGTGCAATAGTCCGGGCAGAGAACCAGCAGAGCCCGGGGCCGCGTGGGGCAGCAGCGACACGCCACACACCACCCACTTACTCTCCTGCGCCACCTGCTGCTGGGAGGTTGTGCTGCTGCGAGTCTCAACGACAGTCTGTATGTGTGACTCTTGAGAGGCCTGCGAGGACGGACTCGCTTGGGACTGAGCCTGCGCCGTCGCCAGCGTGAGAGCCAGGGCGGGTTCGGGCGCGACCGCGGGCGCCGCCGGGGCTGTGATCTGTGTCGAGACTTTGGACTCTTGTTTGGCTACAGTGACAACCGTCTCGGACTGGGTTTCGGCGCCGGCATTTGTTGCGGGCTCGCCGCCTTGCTCTGTGTCTTCGAGGGAGTCAATAAGTGTGTCTAATTCCCTGATGTTTTTGCGGAGTCGCCCCAGTGTCGAGTAATCTGAGCTAACGGTCTTTGTAGTTTTCAGGGTGTCAGTTTTGAGTGTGTCGGTGTCACTGGAGTCCGGAGCCGGGACATAGCCTTCCTCCCCACCTGTAGAGGGAGCCACATCACCAAGCTGCTACCTTCATCACAAACTTACTGCACAGTCTCTGGGCTCGGAGGAAGTATTTAATGTATTTTACCCATTTTAATTTGACAGCTGTACATTAACGAAAATAATATGTTCTTCATTGCAAAACTATGAAATCAAAATATATTTCATAATGAAAATAAATGAAGACAGTGAGAGTAAGAATTCAAGTTTTATAAGTTGAAAATCTTTGTTTTTAATATACACACTTAAAAATAATATATCAAACAATGCTGATTTATTACACGTATTAAAAGCGGGGACGAGGGGACGAGATTTACTTTATACATTGTTTTTTATCATGACATGAGTTATTACAGTTTTTTTTCATGCTGAACACGGAGACCACAGTTCCATCCGGGACGCTCGACCTCTGGGCAGACGTCTCGGGGCATCATGGATCGGGTATTTCCCACGATATTATAAACATTTCTTTGACAGTTTACAGTTGCTATTTAGCTTTACGTGTTTAAAAACCAATGGGAAATCCAATATTCACCTATTTTGTTGGTTCGAAATCGGTGACTTTCACTGAAAATAACATTTGCTCAACCTCACTTTCAGAAGAATGTGACATCGCCACTTTTCTTCTCTTTGCACAGCAGCCTTAGCGAAAGTACCGCTGTCTTCCAGAAGTCACCGTGACATATATATAATTCATAAATGCGTTTAGTTAAAACTCATAAAAGTCTGTATAGGGTTACTGAGATAATTTAGATATATAACTTGATCAGAATTAGTTAGTAAATGCATCAGAAATTCCAGATACCCATTAGAGAAGGCTAGATGCCCATGTCCCTTCATAACCATGGAAGATCCTGGAATAGCTATATATATAAAACAACATGCTCTGGAAAATTTCACTACACCATATACTGGTTTCCCAAGAGAGACTTCACCAGCATGATGATCACTAAGCTTCATTTCTGGAAATCTTGAAATTTCACAGAGAATTTTCAAAATCAAAGTCCAGATTAAAATTCATTCCAGAAACCAAGCATTAGAACTCAGGTTTGAGCAGCCTGGACTATCGTTTACATTCCATCAGGAAGGCATGACTTTTTTCAAAATAATTTATAAGATGCTTTGGAAAAAGACAGGATTCTCTGTATGCGATGTGAATGATATACGAAAAATAGATGGATTTACAAAAATAATCATGCAAAAGTTATATAACAGCTCACACAATACCACACTTTTGACATAATAAAACAGATAGACAGATTAGTCCAGACGCACAACCTGACACAGAGCACAGAAAAAAAAACAATAGTGCAGTACTTCAGAATGTCAGCAACTCATGACAAAAAAAAAAACGTTTGGCATAAAAACAAATAAAGGATGCCAACACTTGAGCATGAGTTTCGCCACATCGAGTACATTGAAAAAAAGAAGAAAGGTATTTATTCAGGGAAAGAGAGAAGGGAGCAGTCCAGCGAGGGACACGTGTTAAAAAAATGTACACAAAGATCTGCCCTGCACCGGTAGCACAGGAGGGCAACATACAACACTGCCTCACCTATACTGGCCAGCGCATCAACCAATTTGTTTGCTACTTTCTGGGAAGCACTGATAACTGCAAATGAGTTTTTGAAATATAAGTTAGTTTATTAGCTGGAAAGGGGTTACATTACTATTAAAAAAAGTTATTGTATTTATTTGTTTTGTAATGAACTGATTGACAAAAGACAATACTAGAAATTAGGTAAAATTCTGACTGATATGAAGACTAAGATAGTAAACACTTAGGATCTAAAACAAAACAAAAAAAACATATGGACTCCTAAAACCTAAAACATGAGGACGTCAAAACGAACTGTCTCAGCTATTTGACTAAACACGCACAGACACTTGCTTGACTTAGCCCCTTTGTGCGACTACAAGGCAAGTGCAATTAAAAAACAAAAACATCCAAGGATTTTGCAGTAAAATAGTCAGGCCAACAGCCATATATAATCAATCATCAAACAGGCAAGGCGGTCTATGGTAACATTCCAAATGCATTGTCGACTCTATAAGCAATGAGGCGCTACTTTACGTGATGGTCAGACTGGATTGCGTGTTCACTTTCCACTCAAGATACGATTGAGTCTTAAAAGAAGGGTATGATGGACTAGCAACTGGCCATGATTTACAACGTTAGTCAGAAGTGTTTTTAATGTGGTATATAAATCATATGGTGAATACACTTCCATTTAACACTATAAATCATGGCTCTTTAAGCTGAACAAAGTGCCACTTATTCTGGGATGCATCTTCGGGTGTTGCTGATTCGATTCTTGTCTGGGATGCACTTTTTTATATAAAAACGTGTAGTGTATTACATAACAGGTGTTGGTTGATGAGAAACCAGGTGATATTATTGATAGGTTACGGAAATTACTATCTGGGACTGAATATACTGCAGGTTAATCGATTTTCAGCTTGCAATACTGCTAGACTATTCCTTGCCAATCCTGTCAAAACTAGTATAGTCTGTTTTTCTAATGAGTAAATCTAAACTGTGTGAAGAATAAAATAAAGAAAATTATCGCCAAACCAAGATTTTTTTTTATCATGTTCGTGTTGTAGAGGGTTGTGAAATCGTCAGCAACACATTTCAGCATCATGTGCATTTCAAGATTGAGACAAATTATCTGTTTCTGTTAAAAAGCAAAGGCCTCGCGGTCTCTACGCGGTTCTCCTGCGCTTTTTTTTCAAGCAATGTGGGAAGTGGAATAAAAAAATAAATAAATAAATAAAGTGGCTTATGTGGTATGAATGAAAAGCTTGGCTTACTTCAAGGGAGAAAACCTAAATTGTTCATTGCAACCTTGATAGACCTACACTGACAAAGCGATAAAAAAAAATTCTAAAAAAGGGAGAGAGAGAGAGGGAGAAACTGTGAGGTTTCCATTGCCGAAATATACATACCTTTAGTGCCGGCAGGACGCGAGGTCTGTGGCGGGGACTCAAGGGCGTGGGTCGGTGGGTCGTCCAGGCTGCCTGCGCTCATCGAGTTGTAGCTCGAGTAGGTCGACTTCATCACTTTCTTCTGATAGTGACTAGTCTGTGGGAACGAGGCCGAGTCAGGGTGCTTGCCAGTTTTTTGTTTTCTTTTTGTTTTGTTTTTGTCGTCTGTTTGTTTGGGAATACTTTGAGACGGTCCTTTGGGTGGGTTTAGCTCAAATATAAATATACGGAACTCGAATCAATGAAAATAGACTTTGCTGGTTTTATAGCATAAATCAGATGAATAAATACATGGATTAATAAAAGAAGTAAAGAAATGACTGGCGACACAAAGAAAATGTCGTGTTATTACCAGTCATGCTTAAAAGTGTAAATTTGTCCCAAGTGAAGCTGCTCCTATCCGGCTCATGAGCAGCCTAATCTTACACTGGCCTACATTATATCCGGGACAATGCGTTGCGTAAATTCTCAGATAGGAAGGATGGAGAAACTTGTATTATTCACTAAATAATGTAGAAAAAATGATTATGAACTTTATCATAGTTTCCCCCACATATTTTCCTACCTATAGATATTTATAGACAGCAAAAAACGAGTATTCTGATTCACAGCAAGGGGAAATATTAGCAGCACAAGACAGCTGATCGAACCGGAACAGTTTCCCAGAGGCTGTTCGTCTTGTCACGGCACGCGCGTCGGGCTGCACGCTCCTCCCTCCGCCCTCGAGCTTACCTTGCTTGTATCACCTGTGTCGTACTCGTACTTCTCGGTGACGACGTGGGTCTTCTCGTCAGGCGACAGGTACTCTCTGCGGGAGTGCTTCATGTGGCCGCCGTCCTCCACCATGCCGAGGGCGCTGCCGGTGCGGGAACCCCCTCGCGAACTGCTGCGGGGCTCGCTGCGGGAGCTGCTCCTGCGGGTCGGGGAGGCGTTAGGGGCGCGGCTATGTACAGCGTGCTACAGCCTTCTACAGCTAAC
>NC_091557.1:11644663-11647163 GCF_042767895.1 Penaeus vannamei | reverse complement strand
TCTGCTGATCCCCGGCCTGGAGTCAAAGGGAGGAGCACCACTACTCCTGCCAACGACAGGAGCAGAACAGCTTCCATGCGTGCGTTTGACTGCGCTGTTGCTGCCTCGAGCTGTGACTCACCTAACTTGGTAACGGCAAGGGCAGCACCTCGCTCGCCCTCGCCCCTCGCCCCTCGCCCTCGCCCCTCGCCCGCCCGCTGCCTCTCCCACTTGCACGGCCCGGGCGGCGGAGGGGCGGCGCAGGGGCGGCGGGGGCGGAAGGCGAAGCGGAAACAATCGCATGCACTCGCGCGTCATAATGACCATCGTGGGTGCGGAGATGGGCGTGTGGCGGAGGGCAGGGGACGAGTGCAATACCGGATGCGCCTGGTAGCTTAAACCATTAAGGCCCTTAATAGTATGACACCTTGCTTGCAGGGTTCAAGCAGCACTTGCGCTTTCCCGGGTCAGCAGTCTCGTGTATTTTGTAGATGTGTGTGTGTGTGTGTGTGTGTGTGTGTGTGTGTGTGTGTGTGTGTGTGTGTGTGTGTGTGTGTGTGTGTGTGTGTGTGTGTTAACCTTTTGGTGCAATTCCCTCCCCAACAGGCGCAGCGTCCATGAGCGGCGCTCGTACGTGGGCGAAGGAGGAAAGAGGATCACGGCCGGTGCTGCGTCTGCGGGAAATGCGCGCCCCAGCCCAAGGTCTCGCCTGTCACGGGACACTCGCAGGATCCCCCCTCCCCTCCCGGCTAACTTTCCAGCGAGCTCAGAAGCAACTGCATCCGCGGCTTCCTCTCCCTCGCGCACATCTATCTTCGCTTTCATATTCCATACTCGTCCTTGTGCATCCTTGCCATAATGACTCATGTCCTGTGATATCCATTTCCACATCCTTCCTGGTAATGAACCTACTTGCCCCGCCCACCTGTTCCGCCTCCCGTCACCCTCACGCCCTCACTGTCTCCCTCCCGCCCGCGCCCGCACTTGGCAGAGAGCAAAACAGTTGTCATTCTTCGTAAACTGACACTGAACATACATATAACGACCAGGCGAAGGTGATATAATAAGCGGAGGTGGTACAGAATATATGTTAAAATCAAGGTACACGTGAGAGCCGCGTGCAGAGGTTGATATGAGAGGGCAGGATGTCGTAAGGGTGGCTTGAGATGGCAGGGTGTAGAAGGGCAGTCACAATGATAATATTTAAATAAAGATTCTATATGAAGATATAAAAATGCGATCTACGGATTTATTGTCGTTTTCCCCCCACTTCCAATCCCACCCACTTTGCCTCATGGAGTCCAATCGAAAGAGCAATGTCCTCCTTCACCATATCCTCAGAAAAGCCCCCTTGGCCCCGCCTCGACCCCGCTCCCCAATCACGCCGCTTCCCCCGCGAACGTGTCCACAATGGCGCACCGGCGGGAGGGACGCGGCCTTAGCGAGTAACGAGCGAGAATAGCGTTTACTCCGTCCCTGGCGAAGGTCCAGAGTGGCGTGTCCCGGCTTGCCCTGGGGTGTCCCTGCCTGTTGCAAGACCCCTTGACCCCCTGCCCTTCCTCTTTCTTCCACCTGCCTTATCTTCCCTTTATTTTTAGACGGCATATTTTGATTTAATCGCAGCGAAACATGTCGCGTTACTCTTTTACATGACTGATCGTTTATCAACTGCCTCTCAGCTTATCCATCCACCATTTTCCTTTATTTACTTGTTTGCCCGGTATACCATCCTTGAGAACACGCTTCTACCTCACAACTAGCTGCTTCTCTGCACCCGTTTATACGGCACAGCATCGCCCACGACCCGCGCCAGCCTCCAAACCACCACCCACACTCCCATGTTGCTATTCAGAAGCTAGCAAGACCACCTGCATCCATGTTCACGGAGACTACTGCAAAGTTCCCCTTGGGTCCAAATGTAACTAACTAATATTAACCTTCGCAAGTTGGTTATAAACCCATCGCAATGTAAAGATCTGTTGACAGTGAAAGGAAATAACATCACTGGTGGAAGGGTCTATCTTGCCAATGCCGAATCAGGCGCTCATGTATAAATAGCAACCATACAAATAAATAAACAATATATACATAGGCAACCAAGGAGCTCATCAGGTCTCACGGAACCATGAATAAGAGCCCATAACACTTAGGCTCCGTTTAGGATGCTGGAGGTGAACCGTGCGACTCCCGCACCTGCATCGCCAAGTGTCACCCGCATCATCCGCGTGTCTGACTCGACAACCCGTTATTTACACTGAGGACTCCTCGTCGTCATGAACAAGGAAACTCAACCTGTTTCAATTAATTTTAAATGCTATATTTTACATCACGGTAAGTAACTCGACAACGCATGTACACGTGCAACGAACGTGGCAATAGAGAAGTCAGAAACAAGAAATAGAAACAAGCACATATACTGTATTGAAGACGATGAAATATACAGAAACTGTCGACCTATCCGTCTCGTAAAGCTGTGAAGTACGGGGTCGTCAGCTTCACCAACAACAACAGCCGTAAAACC
>NC_091557.1:11637163-11639663 GCF_042767895.1 Penaeus vannamei | reverse complement strand
ATGAATTGTTTATGATTCTGAAACATTAATGGTTGTGGGTATGTGCTTTCCCCCGAGGAGCAATAGGCCTACATCATAAACTACATGACTAATGAACTACACGAAACCACACAATGAAAAGTCTTCGTTGCGTGGGACCTTCACCCATGGTCATTTGTTGTTGTGTCTTCCTTTGTGGTTGTGAGTAGTATTTGCCACTCTGACATTGCTTTGTCGTAAAGTTGTTCTTCGTCCATAGCACTGGCTTCTTTCTCGCCAGCTGTTAACTGACATCATAGCTTGTGTGGTATCGACGTGGGTGTGCTGTGTGGCAGCAGCGAGGTACTTGTATTATCATGGGATTTTTTGGTGTTATATTATGATGTTCTAGAGTTACTGTATAGTACCAAGTTAAATAATGCGTGGGATGCTGAAAGGAGGACATAGCATTTAAATGGTGATAAAAACGGTTGAACTTTTGTGTGTGCGTGTAGTTCATCACCGGTTTATGCATGTAGAGAGACCAGGACTATAATGGAATCACACAGTATGAAGCGGTTACCCATCGCAGTAATGATCTGGTTCTAAGATATACAGTAAATAGGAAAGCAATAAGTGTTAACCTAGCGATGTATACCTTCCCAGGTACCCATATGGTGCTTAAGAGAAAGGTCAAGATATGGTGAGAACTTTCCCTGTTTTCTATGCATGTACGATACCACATTAAATGGGGGCATTTCTGCGACAGAATATTCTTCGTCCCCGACAATATGAATGTCTGTAGTCCTAAAAGAAGAGACTTGACACTGCCACAGAGGATTATTAAAGGAATGTAACGCTACAAAAGATCAGGAGACATCTTATAAAAATATCACCACTGATGGAAATTTCAGGAGCTGCTTACGATTTACTGGCCGCGCCAAGATCTGACAAGGGAGACAGGCAGCAGAGAACTAAGGCAGACGGAGAGGGAACGCCCAAAAGAGACACATTTTATCGCCTGTATGGGAAGAGAGAGAATTGATAAGAAACGTCGGCAATTGTCTGAAGCAGTTGGTCGCAATTATCAATCGTCTCTCTCGTTAAAAATGATATTGTGACTGACTTCGGCGGTTTCACATTTATGCAGGTGATTTTGTAGCAGGTTCATTTATCCTTATGCTCCAGGTGCGATAAAATGCCAGAGCGCTGTCACAAAGAGGTTCATTGGAGTCATGTCAAGCACTTCAACGTTAATTCACTACACTCCGTTAAACATCAGCAATTGCCTCGCTTGGCATATGAAACCCAATCTACCCAACATCATTTACTCACCCTTTTCACCCTCTTAACTCCGCCAGGAATCTTTATACTTGACAACTGCAAGTCGCGGATCACGTGAACCGGCAGAAGCATTAGGAACGAGATCTTTCCGGTCAAACTGCGTTCAGCTCGGCGTTCTTGGCAACGCTCTTATCAGGCGATCTTCCTCCATTAAGTTTCTTCCCTTTCTCCCCCCCCCTTCATCTCCGCTTCTTTCTTACTCTCATTGCTTCTCTAATTTTATTTCCTGGTTCTTTCTCTATTCACAGCCTTATCTTAACTCTGGTGAGCAATCCTTTCGTTATCTAGGTCCCGCCCCCGTCCATGGCCCCGCCTTTCGATGGGCCCGCCCCCTTTGTGGCCCCTCCTTCCCTCCCACCCCCTCACCCCGCGCTCCTGTCCCGCGACACTGCTTGGGTAAGATCGTGGGAAGGCATTTCCTGCAAGAAGACTTTCTAGGGGAGGGAAAGCACGTACGAATTGCCTTCAGGACGATCGGAAAGCGATGCGCACATGTCCTCTCAGGTCTGATCTTGTGCGGAACAACTGTTGGATGTTTTGTGAGAGAAATTTGATAATGGCGATCTAACGGTCAGTCCCTGCGTTTAAATGTCATTTATGATGTATACTTAAAAATATACAAACAAAGATTAAGTGGACAGCTGTCTTCATAAGCGAGCACTGATTCTGTGAAATGGCATGTGGCAAATAATTCCCAAGCGATGAGGAAACCAGCAACACATCAGAGCCCAGGTGGAGGCGGTAAGCTCCAGGCAGGTTAGGAAGAGATGTGCGTGTGTTCGGCGACAGAAGCAAGGCGGGCAAGGACTGGCGTGTGGGTGGGGCGGGGCCGGGTGTGTGGGCGGCTGGTGGCGGGTTTTGGCAGGATGTGAGGGGCGGCAGAGCGGTTCGTCGCGGTACGGAGGTTTAATGCTCATGTAGAGTATACAGGGAGTGCTAATGAGCTGTTGATGGCGGAGAAGACGTCTGGATGATGGATGTGTGGGTGTGGGATACTGCGCGTGGGTGTGGGTTGCATAACTGAGGAAAAAATGAAAAAAAAGGTTCTGGGTGAATGCTGTGTGTATGCGTTTTTGTTTGAGTGTACATATGTTTGTGGGGGCGAGGTGTGCGTACGTGCTTGTGTTGGTTTGTACGTGCGTGAGTGGTGTTCTAAATGAGACAAAATGATGAACATGGCGCAGATGACGGTAATCTT